>NC_092635.1:17321149-17598120 GCF_039555335.1 Amphiura filiformis | reverse complement strand
TAAAAAAAAATATTTTGATATGGGGAATGATCCGTACAATCACCTCCCCCCCCTCCCCCTTGTTGACGCTTCTGGGGTGTGTGTATGTTTCTGACCAAATTAACCTCATATTTAGCCATTTTAGCCTAAAAGTGTCAGTTTTTGCGAGCCCAATTGCCATTGTGACTTCCGAATTTTGAGAGCAGTTTTTGGACACTTTGACCTCTGACATATCGGAGAAATTGATGCAATTATTTTTAATATATTTATTATTGTCATAATATTATCATTAAAATATTAAAATAATTAATTTTTAAAATAATAATATTTTTTATATTTGTTTCAATTATTGCAAAACATTTTAGATGATATTTTGTACGTACAAAAACCAATTTTTCAGAATTTTCCCAATAGGTCAGAGGGCAAAGTGTCCCAAAACTGCAAAAACTATCCCACAATGCATTGCAAACTTCCAAACTTGGCCGCTCTTACGGGGGGCTGCAGAAAAGGTAAATTTTGCCGCCCCTTCATCGAAGCCCAGAGAGGTTGACCCAAATGTTTCAAAAAGTGAACAGCAAAAAATAAATGAAGAAAGAAAAATAAACCTCTGATCCTTTGTTGCTGGTAAATCAGCTTTCTAAAACTGAGTGCCACAAGATGGGCTTTTTTCAGCGTATGGTGCCCATTTGGAACCAGCTCCCTAGTATTATCAGATCTACAAATTCTGTTGCTTCATTTAAGCACCAAGTTTTGGAGTTTTACCAGTCCAAATTTGCTCGCACCTTTGATGCAACTTCTGTTTGCACTTGGACCTCTTTTTGTAATTGTCCAAATTGCAGGCAAATGTAACTTACCTGCATTTTCTCCCTCTAATTTATTTTTCCCTTCCCTTCTTTTTTTGTTTTGGTGGGGCGGTCTTAGAGGTGCCTGGCACCTGTTCGCTCCAGCCATTCACTGGACTTTTTAAAACAAATGTTCCTTTCATAATATTGTGTAATTTTTGATGTAACTTATGTGCAATATTATATATTTCTTGTAATTCTGTGCCAGTGATAAAGTGTAATAAATAAATAAATAAATAAATAAAGGGATTAACGGTCACCTTTTATATTTGTTTATTTTGTTTTTCTCCATTTAATACGCAGATCACCTTAGCTGATATTGATTTCATACATGTAATGAGCTACTACCTTCACCCGGGAAAGAACGACAATGGCTTAGATAAATACCCTAAACTGAAGGCACTACTTGAACGGGCTTCTGCTAATGAGAAGATTGCAGCTTGGATAGCTGAGCGACCTGTAACACCATTCTAAACAGACTATTATAGTAGCATAGGCCTTCAAAGGCCTATAGAACTTCAAAGGCCTATGATAGTAGCTAATAGTATAGAAAACTGACATTATACAGTATTTTCACGCGTATTAGACGCGGCTTATCTGAGTAAGCGGGGACGATTACATTTGCATGCACGTGTTCGTAGAAGCATTAAACAGCAGGTGTGTAAGACCATATTTAAAATCTAGGGGGCCTATGGTAAGACGCATGACGACATTTGACATTGCTTGTCAACATCAGAGATCCGTATACCACGCCCGTGTCTTACTGTGTTTATGGCCTAACCATACGTTGCTAACGGCTAGCCCAACAAACCCGATGACTCCCATATTATTTTTTTTTATAAATACGTAGTAGGTATTTGGTCCACAAATATTTCTTTCATTTGTTTGTACAATTTCCATATTTATTTCGTGAAAGAAATGGAACCAACTTCAAGTAGAGCGTCAGAATTTATAATCATACTTTTTAACTATTTTTCATATAAATCGGTTGAAAATCTAATGTGAACAACTTGCTATATAACAAAACCGAATGCTTAAGAAAAGTCGGTTATTTTCGATCACCGATGAAAGTGCAGCTGAATGGATAACATGTAAAAAAAATGGTCTGAATAGACCTGATAGCGACAAGACATTGAACATTATTTTTAGGTTCCTTGCGTAACTATTAATCAATTCATTGGTAAGAGTCGATCCCTTTTTGTTATAGCGACTCGGGAATATAAATTCGTAGATGTGGAATTACTCATCCAAAATATCACCTCAGGTGATATCTGAGTTAGGGTTAGATACCCTATATGACCTTGATATCACCTAAGGTGATGATTTGGATGCGCAATTCCGCATACATACAAATTCAGATTAAAGTCTTTGGTTCGATTCCGTAGTGCATGGTAAAGCACCCAGAAGAAAATGTGTTTTGCAATACTTTCAAGTTTAATTTACAGTGTTTGTGTATAAAAGCAGATGAATTAAAAAAAAGCAAATGAAAGATCAGTATGCGTCAACGTGTGTCTTTCAAGACTGAAGCTAAATTCACACTCGATCGCTTTAGCAGAAAAGCGAATTGCACCGTTGCAGGCAAAGTACTTAAAAACAACATTTTTCAAACTGAGCGATCGAGTATAAATCAGCTGACGTTTTCAATGGATGATCAAAACTTATTTGATTTGTATAATTTTTTTTTTTTTCAGCGTTTAATTTTTACTGGAACAATCATTTTCGTCTCAGAAAGAGTTCTTCTAATTTCTAAAAGATAAGCAATAATTATGAGAGTTATATATGTCGTCAACTTTTGAAAATAATTATTGTTTATGAGCCCGGGGGTGCCAGTTGAACCGTCAATGAAGTCATCACCGACCAAAATTTCGCGGTAAAAGGGTATCTTTTTAAGCATAGGCCACGTCCCGCGCGGGACGCGAAAAGGGTCTCAATTTTGGTGTTTTCTGGAAAAAGGGTACCTTTTTACAATAGATATGTCGGCGTTTTGGGTTCATGAAAAATCAAAGTCCAGCATTTGACGTCAGCCGCTGTTTTCGTTCCTGATTGTAAACAACTTCTTACTTCCGGGTCTGTAAGTGTAATATATTAGTCTTGTGCCCGGTCTTGTACCATGATTAAAACTCGGTGATGTTTGTGCATGCTGCCGAGCGGGCTGCGTAGAGACGGGCGTAGAGACTACGAATTTTGTACAAGGTACAGATACTGTGTAATCGGAATGGATTACGACATACGTTTGACTGCTGAACCAGATATGACAGGAACCATGCCTTTTGGAAATCGTGAAGTGACATTTGCCATCGCTGTTTGTCATACCAATGAAATGATTGCAGCTTGTTTGTTGTGTATGACCACAATTTTGTGTTAAGGATGATATTCCAGGCTATTTCATATTATAACAGAAATTGTATGTAAAGGGATTGGAAATACACTAGGTAAATATTGCTTTCTACCTTCGTCAGTGAAAAGGGTCATTGGGACATAAGGTCAGTGATATGGGTACCTTTGTTTGCACCATGGCTGTGGTCAATGATTTGGGTATCCTTTTTCATAGCAGGTCAGTGGTAAGGGTTACCTTTCAGCCCTTGGGCATGTCAGTGTTTTGGGTGAAAAATAAAAGTGTCTGGTCAGTGATGACAACATGCAATGGTATATGAGTGGCACCCCCGGGTTTATGAGCCAATACTTGATTTAGAAAGAAGATGACACAGTTAATCGTGAGTCGACATACAGACGTGACAGTGTTTGCTCTTTCGTGATGTACTACCGTAGACCTACCCATATAAATCGTAACATTATTATATAGTTAATTGTGCACTTTCTGATAGAAGCATCATAATTTGCACACATGCAATGGTCCAAAGTTCGGATGTGGAGGCATTTTGGATTTGACCACCAGAGATCCCAGCGAGAGTGTAAAGAAAATTAAAATTGTTTATAAATTGCTTAAAAGTGAGAGACCATATACCGGTAAGCCATTCAAATTGTCATTTGGTATTTTTGAAATGAAAAATTTGGCAAAAACGATGAAAATAGCAGTATTCTATTGACGAAGTTGAAGCCTATACAAATACATGTAGCTAATTTATATAGCCTATATAAATTACAGTTCATGTAAATGTCTTTTGTCTTAAATACACGGCTTTCGGCTGAACCACTAGCAGGCCATTTTAACACATCAATGACAATGACAAAGGTACCAAAATCTGAATTTTGATGTTTTTTACGATCGTCCGGATGAGCAAATAACTGAAGGGCCATTCATTCAATATATCTTTATTCTGCATGGTAAGGTCTTTCAATTCATAGTACTGATCTCCCAAGAGTTCAAGATCAGACAATATCAATATATAGGCCTATATAAGAGAGAAACAGAGGAGGGGGAAGAAGAAAAGGAGCCATTCCCCTCCCTGGTCATCATGGTTAGGAGAAGGGGAACTCCCCCTTCGGACATCTTGCCCCCTGTGGAATACTGACCGACGTGGTTTTTAAGTTGTTGGTTTTTGTATTTTGGGCCCATTTCGGCAAATTTTCCCCCATGAAAGTCATATATATAATGGCCTCTCCTGCCCATTTTTGCGCGCTTCACGCGACTTTATATCACTTTTCCACCATGTATATTTCACCAGTTTAGCTTAAATATCGCAAAATGTTCGCGTGCTTCGCGAACATTTGTACCATCAACTTATTCTGTTGCCAAAAGGTGCTGGATTTACTATACTTCAAGAAGTTTTTCCAATCCTATCCCCACATGTCAAAAAGCAATCTACGCCACTGGTTGTGACTTAAACTTTGCATATTAATTAACTGGGACTTTGCAAATACGCTCTAAGTAATATAAATTGTAATGCCCGATCATTTGTGTGGGCCTATGGAAGGAATGTGGGTAAATGGGTAAACATGGTCAAAAGAAAGAAATTTTATCTCAAGAAAATGAAGGTGAAAGCACGGAAAAAAAGTAAGAAATGCAAAATTGAACGTAATTGAGTAGGTCCATGCCTAAAACCATGCAGCGGGCCGAAAGTCGGGCCCGAGAATGAAATCCATAAAAATATGCGTTTGAAAATGCATCAAAAATCTTTCAAAATTGTATTGCACCCTCTATCAAAACACCCTGGCGCCGCCCATGTAAAAGTGAAAATACAATTTTTGATAAAAGGTAAGATGGCGCTATTTGTTTTAAACACAGTGATTATCCCATCTACAATTTAGTTTTACCCAATTCAGGTCTTCAGCATGGAGAAGCATTCGAGCAAGTTTGTTCTGCAAGACCTGGAGCTCATGATGATAATTAGCATTGGAATTATTCCATACATAACTACAATAGTCAAAATGAGGGAAGACTATATTATCAGAGCTTTGGAAGATAATTCTTGACTCGACCAAACCAACGTTTAGATACATAGATGACGTATAAATTTACATGTTCACTCCAAGATAAGTTTGGATCAAATAGTACACCTAAATATTTGTATTTATTTACCATTTCCATGTTCTCGTTTCCATAAGCAAGAGATATGTCCTTAAATTTACTTAATTTCTGTCTAGAGCCAATTAAAGAGTAGGCCTACATTTTGGATGTCAAGTACTATACCTTTTCTTTATTCTCATGTCATATATCTTTTTAGTTGACATTTGATGTCGTTGTTATCTGTTAACAATTTAACCCCTGAATTTGACCAAATTCCGTTTCTTTCGCCTTCTTTCTCTTTCTGATTTTATTGCTCTCCTTCTTTACGGGAGGGGGGGGGTGGTGATGGTCAATTGCCCCCTGCTTCCCCGCCCCCCTGTGGCGCCGCCCTGAGTCTATCATAAATGAGGCTACATTAGGCCTAAGCTACCATTTTATGCATAAGTTAGATAGCATAACTTATTGAATGACCCTCGTAGGCAACAACGAACAAAATAGGAAAGAAAGGCAAATTTTGTGCAAATTTTCATTATCACATTCACACATTTTGTTTTGTTTTAGCATGGGTATGGGTCAGAGGGTATGGGTGGTACCCATCGAAAAGCCCAGACACTAAAAGTAGATATTGCGCCCTCAAATTTACACATACTTGAAACGCGATCGGCCTTTGTCGGTAGAGGGCCTTTTAATCTGTACCGTTTTAAAAGTTCAGGCTGGATATGGGTTGACTAGCCAAAAAGATTGATTTTCATTATTATTATTATTGAAAAATAACACCTTGATGTTTTGCAAAAGTTTATTCAACAAATCAAATACTTTGAAAATTTGCTTGATTTATTTTTCTTAATGAGTTATGATATGTAGGTCTACGTTTTACAAAGGTGATGTTGTTTCAGCCCTCTTTAAAACACATCTCAACCACAGGACCTTATACAAAAGTACATATCTGTGATAATTCTTCTACACGCTGGCTATATGAAATGATCAATGCAATTTTTGCCAAAGCTCACTACCATTCGCAAGATGCTGTGAACTACCAAATCGCAACAGTTTAAAATAGTTGCTACATCAGGTAGGAGTAAAACTTCATATAAAATGATTGTTATAACATTCATAAATAATAGTGAATGTTCACTAATCATAATAGTTTAACATTTAAACTCTATGCCATTGAACCCTGGCCTGATTCAGCCAGCAGTGATATTATACAGCTGCAATGGCTCATTGATAACAATTTGTCTTTACACACGAACAAAACTCGTCCGTAAAATATTTGGGTCATAATCAAAATTGACAAAATTCTTTCTGGTGAGCAAATGGCTCTTGAAAGTATTATTAAAGACTTAACTTTTTTCAGTGGCGGCGCAACGGGGGCATTTGCCCCCCCCCCCCATATATTTTGCACCCCCACACTTTTTAGGCAAAAACCCCAAAATTACGCAAATTTCAGGTGCCTGCAAATGTCCGACTTTTCTTTATATAATATATATCGTGCATACCTCAATTTGAGTATTGTCGCACGGGCTTAACGTGCACAGTTTACCCAAAGTATTCTTTGGTTTAGGCCTACCTATCCTGGTTTACCTATATAAAGCACGATCCTGGAAACTTTTTGCGGCAATTTTGACATAAAATTGGATCGATTCCCCGCCCCATACACCCCCCTGAAATTCACTTTGCTTGTGTTTTAGCTAGGGTGGTGGTCGCGTATACAGAACTCTAGCAACCGGTGGGGCGAATTTCTTGATAAGAACATGAAGAAAGGATCATGATATGAATGATGAAATATAACATCTTAGAATATTGAAGCTATGATGGTAAAATTGGAACAAATTCGTGCGAAGCAAGTCTAAATTTGATTTGTTTTATTAGCTGAAATGGTCAAATATGATATTTTATCAAAATTACATGCACACAGGCGTTTCTCTTCTCTTTTCTCATGTCGGGGGGGGGGGGGGTCAAAAAGGTGTAGGCTATAATAGGCCTACGCTACTGGTGGGTAGTCAAAAAGGGACATGCAGTCTACTCTATATATACTTCTGCTGATGCCCGCCTGATACTATTATCGCTCCTGAAAGCTCCTGATTATACACCAAAAGGGTGAACATTTGCCTGTATTGGGTCAGTTGAACATGTTGAAGCATCTTGATTTAAAATGATGGCTTTCTTGGATAAAGGTGTAACACTCATGATGTGGCCACAAGAAATTGGCTGCATGCAGTTAATTGGCTGAATGCTAACTTCCAACCTCCAATCTTTGTTGGCCATTACTTCTTGTCATGTACGCCTTTATTCAAGAGAGCCGTTGCTAGATCTTTGCAACTGTTTCAGTCTACAATTTGCAAGTAAATTGTTCATCTCTTCTAACCAACAAAGGAAATAAGCATCACACTGCAAACCTTATTTCTAGTGATTTTACCATTTTTGAAACACCGACTGAAAACTCCATTCTTGTCAAAATTCATGTCAATGAATCATTGTTTTATACTGAAAGATGATTGCATGGGTGACTGAGTAATCCGATACATAAAATTTAAGACAAATTAACTAACAATTTACATTGATCACGTTGATATCGAGAACGCTTTTGTACATTACATGTATAGGATGTTGAAAAGTGCAACTTTCTGAAAGCATCATTTTTGGAAAATGTGATAATTTTTGACCAACAAAAAATGATTTTCAAAAATAAAGAAAATTGGGAGGGTAGCAAAAAGATTCCTCTATTCACAGGCTTTCAAATGTTTCAAATCAACCAAATGTATGTCAAGTTATGCAAAGAAATGTTTTGTAATTTTATGGGGAGGGGTGGTATTTCTTTTGAACCCTTTATGACACTATGGTGTGTAGTCTCCTTAATCTCCAGTTTGATTCTGCTCGTTGTGTGTAGTGAGGGAACAAACTGGATGCTGAGGAGACTAATGCATGGTCATGATCACCTGACTCCATCAGGGAAATTCCCTTGTCACGTGATGATGACGAATCATGCTAAACAGGGCTAACAATAAAGACACGTCATGTGGTCACACCCATAAAATCGAATGACAAGCCCGCACATGAAGTTGCTGGCATTTTCTGTCGAAACTACATAATTTGGTAAAGAATGTGAATCATGCAGGACTTGTTAGAAATTGAAATTTCAAGTTATTAACCTATATTTTTTAACAATTCTATATACATTAATTAGGCCAAGTCATGATCGGATGATTCAACACATAGGCTACGGTTTTCCATTAAAAACCACCACAAAAACGAGCATTTGTGAGTAATGAAGTCAGAGCAGTGTTTAAATAAAATTCTTCATCAATGTGATCATAATTTGGAATGCTAAGTTTTCAATGTAACCTGGTAAAAAAATGCCAATATTGTTTTTTGAATTGAAATGTTTTTCAATTTTAGACTATCTTATCCCAAAATTAAATTTTTACCCTAAGTTTTGGCCCCAAACACTTATCATGCCATTTGCAAAGCTACATTTTGCAGAAAACCCCATTGAAATTGGACAGATTGTTCTGAAGCAGTTGAAGGGTTTCAAAAAAAAATGGAAAGAGAAGAAATTATCCGAATTTACTTGGTCACATCACATAATGCAAGATATCCATATATATATGGGCTTTTCCAGAAAATAAGTAACCCTAGATAAAATGTACTTTTCAATAAAAGAAATGTCTGGATTTCCATGCAAGTTTGATTTATGAAAAGATCATTGACTTTCATAAACATCTAACTTGACTGAAGTATAACGGCATTTTCCAGCTTACAACACAAGATAAGATAAGATTTCGTCTTCAGTAGATAGCAAACATCATTCACATATTTCCCACGAACTTAGCCTTGTAGAAGAAACCCGAACTGCCCCGGATGGCTCTTGATGAACAGATTTTGTCATCGCTTGTAACTTTATGGTGAACACATTGATCTTATCTGTTTGTAATTGTGCTATTTACTTTATGACTATAACAATTTCGAATGCATGCTGTTGCTGTTTTTCAATATGATGCTATAGAAGACTGCTACATATACGAGAAAACTGTTTCGACAACACTTTTATTTCATTACACAGCCGTGACGTTAGTCACGGCTGTGTCTTTTTTCTTACAGGTTCTTTACACAGCCGTGACGTTAGTCACGGCTGTGTCTTTTTTCTTACAGGTTCTTTCTTTCTTTACACAGCCGTGACGTTAGTCACGGCTGTGTCTTTTTTCTTACAGGTTCTTTCTTACACAGCCGTGACGTTAGTCACGGCTGTGTCTTTTTTCTTACAGGTTCTTTCTTCTTTCTTTCTTTCTTCTTTCTGCCGACCACTACATTTGCTCTAGCACTTACATGCTTACACCGATTTTGACCTAACTTTGTCACAACCATCATTGACCATGCCCCTACATGTCATATGAAACTCGTGGGGTCAAAGGTCACGCAGGGGTCATAGGGGTCAAAAACGTGATTTCAACTCAAAATGCTTCTTCTCTCACAGATTACGTAGGACAGTGACACCACTTGCACACATGCATTGTTATTATCTTGTGTCTATGGGGTCCTCACAGATTTGGTGTCAAAGGTCATTAAGGGGTCACTTCCGGTATAAAACGAAAAACTTCAAATTTTTTTATTTGCTAAGAAAAACATAGGACAGTAACGGTATGTTCACACATAAATTGTAGTTACCCTGTGTATATGTGGTATTTTTTTTTTAGGGTCAAAGGTCATTAAGGGGCCACTTCCGGTATAAAACGAAATACCTTTAAAATGCTTCTTCTCCCACAAATTACGTAGGACAGTGACACCACTTGCACACATGAATTGTTATTACCCAGTGTCTATGGGGTCCTCACAGATTTGGGGTCAAAGGTCATTAAGGGGTCACTTCCGGTATAAAACGAAAAACCTTCAAAAATTTTTATTTGCTAAGAAAAACATAGGACAGTAACGGTATGTTCACACATGAATTGTGGGTACCCAATTCATATGTGGTATTTTTTATTTGGGGTCAAATGTCATTAAGGGGTCACTTCCGGTATAAAACGAAAAACTGTCAAAATTTTTTATTTGCTTAGAAAAACATAGGACAGTAACGGTATGTTCACACATGAATTGTGGGTACCCAATTCATATGTGGTATTTTTTTATATGGGGTCAAATGTCATTAAGGGGTCACTTCCGGTCTGAGACGAAAAACCTTCAAAATGCCCCTTCTGCCACAAGTAACATAGCAAAGTGGTGCTACATGCACCCATGCATTGACATTAGCCAATGTCTATGGCCGTTTTCATATATTTTGGGGTCAAAGGTCGTTAGGGATAACAACACGGCTGTGTTCGTGGGTTAGACCACAGCTTGTCTAGTTACACAGCCGTGACGTTAGTCACGGCTGTGTCTTTTTCTTACAGGTTCTTTCTTCTTTCTTCTTTCTTCTTTCTTCTTTCTGCCGACCACTTCATTTGCTCTAGCACTTACATGCTTACACCGATTTTGACCTTACTTGGTCACAACCATCATTGACCATGCCCCTACATGTCATATGAAACTCGTGGGGTCAAAGGTCACGCAGAGGTCATAGGGGTCAAAAACGTGATTTCAACTAAAATGCTTCTTCTCTCACAGATTACGTAGGACAGTGACACCACTTGCACACATGCATTGTTATTATCCAGTGTCTATAGGGTCCTCACAGATTTGGGGTCAAAGGTCATTAAGGGGTCACTTCCGGTATAAAACGAAAAACTTTCAAATTTTTTTTATTTGCTAAGACAAACATAGGACAGTAACGGTATGTTCACACATAAATTGTAGTTATCCTGTGTATATGTGGTATTTTTATATTTAGGGTCAAAGGTCATTAAGGGCCACTTCCGGTATAATACGAAATACGTTTAAAATGCTTCTTCTCCCACAAATTACGTAGGACAGTGACACCACTTGCACACATGCATTGTTATTACCCAGTGTCTATGGGGTCCTCACAGATTTGGGATCAAAGGTCATTAAGGGGTCACTTCCGGTATAAAACGAAAAACCTTCAATTTTTTTTATTTGCTAAGAAAAACATAGGACAGTAACGGTATGTTCACACATGAATTGTGGGTACCCAATTCATATGTGGTATTTTTTATTTGGGGTCAAATGTCATTAAGGGGTCACTTCCGGTATAAAACGAAAACCGTCAAAATTTTTTATTTGCTAAGAAAAACATAGGACAGTAACGGTATGTTCACACATGAATTGTGGGTACCCAATTCATATGTGGTATTTTTTATTTAGGGTCAAATGTCATTAAGGGGTCACTTCCGGTCTGAGACGAAAAACCTTCAAAATGCCCCTTCTGCCACAAGTAACATAGCAAAGTGGTGCCACATGCACCCATGCATTGACATTAGCCAATGTCTATGGCCGTTTTCATATATTTTGGGGTCAAAGGTCATTAGGGGTAACAACACGGCTGTGTTCGTGGGTTAGACCACAGCTTAGTCTAGTTCTTCTTCTTTCTTCTGCCGACCACTACATTTGCTCTAGCACTTACATGCTTGCACCGATTTTGGCCTAACTTGGTCACAATGATCATTGACCTTGCCCCTACATGTCACATGAAACTCGTGGGGTCAAATGTCAAACAGGGGTCATAGGGGTCAAAAACGTGATTTCAACTCAAAATGCTTCTTCTCTCACAGATTACGTAGGAGAGTGACACCACTTGCACACATGCATTGTTATTAGCCAGTGTCTATGGGGTCCTCACAGATTTGGGGTCAAAGGTCATTAAGGGGTCACTTCCGGTATAAAACGAAAAACCTTCAAAATTTTTTATTTGCTAAGAAAAACATAGGACAGTAACGGTATGTTCACAAATAAATTGTAGTTACTCTGTGCATTTGTGGTATTTTTTTCATTTAGGGTCAAATGTCATTAAGGGGCTACTTCCGGTATAAAACGAAATTCCTTTAAAATGCTTCTTCTCCCACAAATTACGTAGGACAGTAACACCACTTGCATACATGCATTATTATTATCCAGTGTCTATGGGGTCCTCACAGATTTGGGGTCAAAGGTCATTAAGGGGTCACTTCCGGTATAAAACGAAAACCGTCAAAAATTTTTATTTGCTAAGAAAAACATAGGACAGTAACGGTATGTTCACACATGAATTGTGGGTACCCAATTCATATGTGGTATTTTTTATTTGGGGTCAAACGTCATTAAGGGGTCACTTCCGGTATAAAACGAAAAACCGTCAAAAAATTTTATTTGCTAAGAAAAACATAGGACAGTAACGGTATGTTCACACATGAATTGTGGGTACCCAATTCATATGTGGTATTTTTTTTTATTTGGGGTCAAATGTCATTAAGGGGTCACTTCCGGTCTGAGACGAAAAACCTTCAAAATGCCCCTTCTGCCACAAGTAACATAGCAAAGTGGTGCCACATGCACCCATGCATTGACATTAGCCAATGTCTATGGCCGTTTTCATATATTTTGGGGTCAAAGGTCATTAGGGGTAACAACACGGCTGTGTTCGTGGGTTAGACCACAGCTTAGTCTAGTTCTTTCTTTCTTCTTCTTCTTCTTCTTTCTGCCGACCACTACATTTGCTCTAGCACTTACATGCTTACACCTATTTTGACCTTACTTGGTCACAACCATCATTGACCATGCCCCTGTATGTCATATGAAACTCGTGGGGTCAAAGGTCACGCAGGGGTCACAGAGGTCAAAACGTGATTTCAACTCAAAATGCTTCTTCTCTCACAGATTACGTAGGACAGTGACACCACTTGCACACATGCATTGTTATTATCCAGTGTCTATGGGGTCCTCACAGATTTGGGGTCAAAGGTCATTAAGGGGTCACTTCCGGTATAAAACGAAAAACTTCAAAATGTTTTATTTGCTAAGAAAACATAGGACAGTAAAGATATGTTCACACATAAATTGTAGTTACCCTGTGTATATATCGTATTTTTTATTTAGTGTCAAAGGTCATTAAGGGGCCACTTCCGGTATAAAACGAAATACCTTTAAAATGCTTCTTCTCCCACAAATTACGTAGGACAGTGACACCACTTGCACACATGAATTGTTATTACCCAGTGTCTATGGGGTCCTCACAGATTTGGGGTCAAATGTCATTAAGGGGTCACTTCCGGTATAAAACGAAAAACCTTCAAAAATTTTTATTTGCTAAGAAAAACAGGACAGTAACGGTATGTTCACACATGAATTGTGGTTACCCAATACATACGTGGTATTTTTTTTATTTGGGATCAAAGGTAATTGAGGGGTCACTTCTGGTCTGAGACGAAAAACCTTCAAAATGCCCCTTCTGCCACAAATAACATAGCAAAGTTGTGCCACGTGCACCCATGCATTGACATTAGCCAATGTCTATGGGCGTTGTCATATATTTTGGGGTTAAAGGTCATTAGGGGTCAAAACACGGCTGTGTTCGTGGTCTTAGACCACAGCTAATTCTTCTTCTTTCTGCCGACCACTTCATTTGCTCTAGCACTTACATGCTTACACCGATTTTGACCTAACTTGGTCATAACCATCATTGACCATGCCCCTACATGTCATATGAAACTCGTGGGGTCAAAGGTCACGCAGGGGTCATAGGGGTCAAAAACGTGATTTCAACTCAAAATGCTTCTTCTCTCACAGATTACATAGGACGGTGACACCACTTGCACACATGAATTGTTATTATCCCGTGTCTATGGGGTCCTCACAGATTTGGGGTCAAAGGTCATTAAAGGGTCACTTCCGGTATAAAACGAAAAACCTTCAAAATTTTTATTTGCTAAGAAAACATAGGACAGTAACGGTATGTTCACACATAAATTGTAGTTACCCTGTGTATATGTGGTATTTTTTTTTATTTAGGGTCAAAGGTCATTAAGGGGCCACTCCGGTATAAAACTAAAATACCTTTAAAATGCTTCTTCTCCCACAAATTACGTAGGACAGTGACACCACTTGCACACATGCATTGTTATTACCCAGTGTCTATGGGGTCCTCACAGATTTGGGGTCAAAGGTCATTAAGGGGTCACTTCCGGTATAAAACGAAAAACCTTCAAAAAATTTTATTTGCTAAAAAAACATAGGACAGTAACGATATGTTCACACATGAATTGTGGTTACCCAATTCATATGTGGTATTTTTTTATTTTGGGTCAAAGGTCATTGAGGGGTTACTTCCGGTCTGAGACGAAAACCTTCAAAATGCCCCTTCTGCCACAAATAACATAGCAAAGTGGTGCCACGTGCACCCATACATTGACATTAGCCACTGTCTATGGGCGTTTTTATATATTTTGGGGTCAAAGGTCATTAAGGGGTCACAACACGGCTGTGTTCGTGGTCTTAGACCACCGCTAAGTCTAGTTCTTCTTTCTTTCTTTACACAGCCGTGACGTTAGTCACGGCTGTGTCTTTTTTCTTACAGGTTCTTTCTTCTTTCTTCTTTACACAGCCGTGACGTTAGTCACGGCTGTGTCTTTTTTTCTTACAGGTTCTTTCTTCTTCTTTCTTCTTTCTTCTGCCGACCACTACATTTGCTCTAGCACTTACATGCTTACACCGATTTTGACCTAACTTGGTCACAACCATCATTGACCATGCCCCTACATGTCATATGAAACTCGTGGGGTCAAAGGTCACGCAGGGGTCATAGGGGTCAAAAACGTGATTTCAACTCAAAATGCTTCTTCTCTCACAGATTACGTAGGACCGTGACACCACTTGCACACATGGTTTGTTATTATCCAGTGTCTATGGGGTCCTCACAGATTTGGGGTCAAAGGTCATTAAGGGGTCACTTCCGGTATAAAACGAAAAACTTTCAAAAATGTTTATTTGCTAAGAAAAACATAGGACAGTAACGGTATGTTCACACATAAATTGCAGTTACCCTGTGTATATATGGTATTTTGCAATTTAGGGTCAAAGGTCATTAAGGGCCACTTCCGGTATAAAACGAAATACCTTTAAAATGCTTCTTCTCCCACAAATTACGTAGGACAGTGACACCACTTGCACACATGAATTGTTATTACCCAGTGTCTATGGGGTCCTCACAGATTTGGGGTCAAAGGTCATTAAGGTGTCACTTCAAAAAAAAAAAAAAAAACCTTCAAAATTTTTTATTTGCTAAGAAAAACAGGACAGTAACGGTATGTTCACACATGAATTGTGGTTACCCAACTCATATGTGGTATTTTTTTATTTCGGGTCAAAGGTCATTAAGGGGTCACTTCCGGCCTGAAACGAAAACCTTCAAAATGCCCCTTCTGCCACAAATAACATAGCAAAGTGGTGCCACGTGCACCTATACATTGACATTGGCCAATGTCTATGGGGTTTTCATATATTTTGGGGTCAAAGGTCATTGGGGGTTACAACACGGCTGTGTTCGTGGTCTTAGACCACAGCTAAGTCTAGTTACACAGCCGTGACGTTAGTCACGGCTGTGTCTTTTTTCTTACAGGTTCTTTCTTCTTCTTCTGCCGACCATTACATTTGCTCTAGCACTCACATGCGTACACCGATTTTGACCTAACTTGGTCACAACCATCATTGTCCATGCCCCTACATGTCACATGAAACTCGTGGGGTCAAAGGTCATGCCTGGGGTCATAGGGGTCAAAAACGTGATTTCAACTCAAAATGCTTCTTCTCCCACAGATTACGTATGACGGTGACCCCACTTACACACATGCATTGCTATTACCCAGTGTCTATGGGGTCCTCACAGATTTGGGGTCAAATGTCATTAAGGGGTCACTTCCGGTATAAAACGAAAAACCTTCAAAAATTTTTATTTGCTAAGAAAAACATAGGACAGTAACGGTATGTTCACACATAAATTGTAGTTACCCTGTGTATATGTGGTATTTTTTTATTTAGGGTCAAAGGTCATTAAGGGGCCACTTCCGGTATAAAACGAAATACCTTTAAAATGCTTCTTCTCACACAAATTACGTAGGACAGAGACACCACTTGCACACATGCATTGTTATTACCCAGTGTCTATGGGGTCCTCACAGATATGGGGTCAAAGGTCATTAAGGGGTCACTTCCGGTATAAAACGAAATATCTTCAAAAATTTTTATTAGCTAAGAAAACGTAGGACAGTAATGGTATATGCACACATAAATTGTGGTTGGCCAGTGTATATGTGGTATTTTTTAATTTGGGGTCAAAGATTATTAAGGGGTCACTTCCGGTATAAAACGAAATACTTATAAAATGCATCTTCTTCCACAAATTACGTAGGACAGTGACGCCACTTGCACACATGCATTGGTGTTACCCAGTGTATATGGGGTATACACATATTTGGGGTCAAAGGTCATTAAGGGGTCACTTCCGGTATAAAACGAAATACCTTCAAAAATATTTATTAGCTAAGAAAAACAAAGGACAGTAACGGTATGTTCATATATGAATTGTGGTTACCCAGTGTATATGTGGTATTTTTATTTTGGGTCAAAGGTCATCAAGGGGTCACTTCCGGTCTGAGACGAAAAATCTTCAAAATGCTTCTTTTACTGCTACAAATGACATGGCATAGTGATGCCACGTGCAAATGTGCATTGACATTAGCCAATGTCTACGAGGCTTTCATATATTTTGGGGTCAAAGGTCATTAAGGGATCACAACACGGCTGTGTTCGTGGTCTTAGACCACAGCTAAGTCTAGTTCTTTACACAGCCGTGACGTTAGTCACGGCTGTGTCTTTTTTCTTACAGGTTCTTTCTTCTTTCTTTCTTTCTTCTTTCTGCCGACCACTACATTTGCTCTAGCACTTACATGCTTACACCGATTTTGACCTAACTTTGTCACAACCATCATTGACCATGCCCCTACATGTCATATGAAACTCGTGGGGTCAAAGGTCACGCAGGGGTCATAGGGGTCAAAAACGTGATTTCAACTCAAAATGCTTCTTCTCTCACAGATTACGTAGGACAGTGACACCACTTGCACACATGCATTGTTATTATCTTGTGTCTATGGGGTCCTCACAGATTTGGTGTCAAAGGTCATTAAGGGGTCACTTCCGGTATAAAACGAAAAAACTTCAAATTTTTTTATTTGCTAAGAAAACATAGGACAGTAACGGTATGTTCACACATAAATTGTAGTTACCCTGTGTATATGTGGTATTTTTTTTTAGGGTCAAAGGTCATTAAGGGGCCACTTCCGGTATAAAACGAAATACCTTTAAAATGCTTCTTCTCCCACAAATTACGTAGGACAGTGACACCACTTGCACACATGAATTGTTATTACCCAGTGTCTATGGGGTCCTCACAGATTTGGGGTCAAAGGTCATTAAGGGTCACTTCCGGTATAAAACGAAAAACCTTCAAAATTTTTATTTGCTAAGAAAAACATAGGACAGTATCGAGTATGTTCACACATGAATTGTGGGTACCCAATTCATATGTGGTATTTTTTTTATTTGGGGTCAAATGTCATTAAGGGGTCACTTCCGGTATAAAACGAAAAACTGTCAAAATTTTTTATTTGCTTAGAAAAACATAGGACAGTAACGGTATGTTCACACATGAATTGTGGGTACCCAATTCATATGTGGTATTTTTTATATGGGGTCAAATGTCATTAAGGGGTCACTTCCGGTCTGAGACGAAAAACCTTCAAAATGCCCCTTCTGCCACAAGTAACATAGCAAAGTGGTGCTACATGCACCCATGCATTGACATTAGCCAATGTCTATGGCCGTTTTCATATATTTTGGGGTCAAAGGTCGTTAGGGATAACAACACGGCTGTGTTCGTGGGTTAGACCACAGCTTAGTCTAGTTCTTCTTCTTTCTTCTGCCGACCACTACATTTGCTCTAGCACTTACATGCTTGCACCGATTTTGGCCTAACTTGGTCACAATGATCATTGACCTTGCCCCTACATGTCACATGAAACTCGTGGGGTCAAATGTCAAACAGGGGTCATAGGGGTCAAAAACGTGATTTCAACTCAAAATGCTTCTTCTCTCACAGATTACGTAGGAGAGTGACACCACTTGCACACATGCATTGTTATTAGCCAGTGTCTATGGGGTCCTCACAGATTTGGGGTCAAAGGTCATTAAGGGGTCACTTCCGGTATAAAACGAAAAACCTTCAAAATTTTTATTTGCTAAGAAAAACATAGGACAGTAACGGTATGTTCACAAATAAATTGTAGTTACTCTGTGCATTTGTGGTATTTTTTCATTTAGGGTCAAATGTCATTAAGGGCTACTTCCGGTATAAAACGAAATTCCTTTAAAATGCTTCTTCTCCCACAAATTACGTAGGACAGTAACACCACTTGCATACATGCATTATTATTATCCAGTGTCTATGGGGTCCTCACAGATTTGGGGTCAAAGGTCATTAAGGGGTCACTTCCGGTATAAAACGAAAAACCGTCAAAAATTTTTATTTGCTAAGAAAAACATAGGACAGTAACGGTATGTTCACACATGAATTGTGGGTACCCAATTCATATGTGGTATTTTTTTATTTGGGGTCAAACGTCATTAAGGGGTCACTTCCGGTATAAAACGAAAAACCGTCAAAAAATTTTATTTGCTAAGAAAAACATAGGACAGTAACGAGTATGTTCACACATGAATTGTGGGTACCCAATTCATATGTGGTATTTTTTATTTGGGGTCAAATGTCATTAAGGGGTCACTTCCGGTCTGAGACGAAAAACCTTCAAAATGCCCTTCTGCCACAAGTAACATAGCAAAGTGGTGCCACATGCACCCATGCATTGACATTAGCCAATGTCTATGGCCGTTTTCATATATTTTGGGGTCAAAGGTCATTAGGGGTAACAACACGGCTGTGTTCGTGGGTTAGACCACAGCTTAGTCTAGTTCTTTCTTTCTTCTTCTTCTTCTTCTTTCTGCCGACCACTACATTTGCTCTAGCACTTACATGCTTACACCTATTTTGACCTTACTTGGTCACAACCATCATTGACCATGCCCCTGTATGTCATATGAAACTCGTGGGGTCAAAGGTCACGCAGGGGTCACAGAGGTCAAAAACGTGATTTCAACTCAAAATGCTTCTTCTCTCACAGATTACGTAGGACAGTGACACCACTTGCACACATGCATTGTTATTATCCAGTGTCTATGGGGTCCTCACAGATTTGGGGTCAAAGGTCATTAAGGGGTCACTTCCGGTATAAAACGAAAAAACTTCAAAATGTTTTATTTGCTAAGAAAAACATAGGACAGTAAAGATATGTTCACACATAAATTGTAGTTACCCTGTGTATATATCGTATTTTTTTATTTAGTGTCAAAGGTCATTAAGGGGCCACTTCCGGTATAAAACGAAATACCTTTAAAATGCTTCTTCTCCCACAAATTACGTAGGACAGTGACACCACTTGCACACATGAATTGTTATTACCCAGTGTCTATGGGGTCCTCACAGATTTGGGGTCAAATGTCATTAAGGGGTCACTTCCGGTATAAAACGAAAAACCTTCAAAAATTTTTATTTGCTAAGAAAAACAGGACAGTAACGGTATGTTCACACATGAATTGTGGTTACCCAATACATACGTGGTATTTTTTTATTTGGGATCAAAGGTAATTGAGGGGTCACTTCTGGTCTGAGACGAAAAACCTTCAAAATGCCCCTTCTGCCACAAATAACATAGCAAAGTTGTGCCACGTGCACCCATGCATTGACATTAGCCAATGTCTATGGGCGTTGTCATATATTTTGGGGTTAAAGGTCATTAGGGGTCAAAACACGGCTGTGTTCGTGGTCTTAGACCACAGCTAATTCTTCTTCTTTCTGCCGACCACTTCATTTGCTCTAGCACTTACATGCTTACACCGATTTTGACCTAACTTGGTCATAACCATCATTGACCATGCCCTACATGTCATATGAAACTCGTGGGGTCAAAGGTCACGCAGGGTCATAGGGGTCAAAACGTGATTTCAACTCAAAATGCTTCTTCTCTCACAGATTACATAGGACGGTGACACCACTTGCACACATGAATTGTTATTATCCCGTGTCTATGGGGTCCTCACAGATTTGGGGTCAAAGGTCATTAAAGGGTCACTTCCGGTATAAAACGAAAAATCTTCAAAAATTTTTATTTGCTAAGAAAAACATAGGACAGTAACGGTATGTTCACACATAAATTGTAGTTACCCTGTGTATATGTGGTATTTTTTTTATTTAGGGTCAAAGGTCATTAAGGGGCCACTCCGGTATAAAACTAAAATACCTTTAAAATGCTTCTTCTCCCACAAATTACGTAGGACAGTGACACCACTTGCACACATGCATTGTTATTACCCAGTGTCTATGGGGTCCTCACAGATTTGGGGTCAAAGGTCATTAAGGGGTCACTTCCGGTATAAAACGAAAAACCTTCAAAAATTTTATTTGCTAAAAAACATAGGACAGTAACGATATGTTCACACATGAATTGTGGTTACCCAATTCATATGTGGTATTTTTTATTTTGGGTCAAAGGTCATTGAGGGGTTACTTCCGGTCTGAGACGAAAACCTTCAAAATGCCCCTTCTGCCACAAATAACATAGCAAAGTGGTGCCACGTGCACCCATACATTGACATTAGCCACTGTCTATGGGCGTTTTTATATATTTTGGGGTCAAAGGTCATTAAGGGGTCACAACACGGCTGTGTTCGTGGTCTTAGACCACCGCTAAGTCTAGTTCTTCTTTCTTTCTTTACACAGCCGTGACGTTAGTCACGGCTGTGTCTTTTTTCTTACAGGTTCTTTCTTCTTTCTTCTTTACACAGCCGTGACGTTAGTCACGGCTGTGTCTTTTTTCTTACAGGTTCTTTCTTCTTCTTTCTTCTTTCTTCTGCCGACCACTACATTTGCTCTAGCACTTACATGCTTACACCGATTTTGACCTAACTTGGTCACAACCATCATTGACCATGCCCCTACATGTCATATGAAACTCGTGGGGTCAAAGGTCACGCAGGGGTCATAGGGGTCAAAACGTGATTTCAACTCAAAATGCTTCTTCTCTCACAGATTACGTAGGACCGTGACACCACTTGCACACATGGTTTGTTATTATCCAGTGTCTATGGGGTCCTCACAGATTTGGGGTCAAAGGTCATTAAGGGGTCACTTCGGTATAAAACGAAAAACTTTCAAAATGTTTATTTGCTAAGAAAAACATAGGACAGTAACGGTATGTTCACACATAAATTGCAGTTACCCTGTGTATATATGGTATTTTGCAATTTAGGGTCAAAGGTCATTAAGGGGCCACTTCCGGTATAAAACGAAATACCTTTAAAATGCTTCTTCTCCCACAAATTACGTAGGACAGTGACACCACTTGCACACATGAATTGTTATTACCCAGTGTCTATGGGGTCCTCACAGATTTGGGGTCAAAGGTCATTAAGGGGTCACTTCCGGTATAAAACGAAAAACCTTCAAAATTTTTTATTTGCTAAGAAAAACAGGACAGTAACGGTATGTTCACACATGAATTGTGGTTACCCAACTCATATGTGGTATTTTTTTATTTCGGGTCAAAGGTCATTAAGGGGTCACTTCCGGCCTGAAACGAAAACCTTCAAAATGCCCCTTCTGCCACAAATAACATAGCAAAGTGGTGCCACGTGCACCTATACATTGACATTGGCCAATGTCTATGGGGTTTTCATATATTTTGGGGTCAAAGGTCATTGGGGGTTACAACACGGCTGTGTTCGTGGTCTTAGACCACAGCTAAGTCTAGTTACACAGCCGTGACGTTAGTCACGGCTGTGTCTTTTTTCTTACAGGTTCTTTCTTCTTCTTCTGCCGACCATTACATTTGCTCTAGCACTCACATGCGTACACCGATTTTGACCTAACTTGGTCACAACCATCATTGTCCATGCCCCTACATGTCACATGAAACTCGTGGGGTCAAAGGTCATGCCGGGGTCATAGGGGTCAAAAACGTGATTTCAACTCAAAATGCTTCTTCTCCCACAGATTACGTATGACGGTGACCCCACTTACACACATGCATTGCTATTACCCAGTGTCTATGGGGTCCTCACAGATTTGGGGTCAAATGTCATTAAGGGGTCACTTCCGGTATAAAACGAAAAACCTTCAAAAATTTTTATTTGCTAAGAAAAACATAGAACAGTAACGGTATGTTCACACATAAATTGTAGTTACCCTGTGTATATGTGGTATTTTTTTATTTAGGGTCAAAGGTCATTAAGGGGCCACTTCCGGTATAAAACGAAATACCTTTAAAATGCTTCTTCTCACACAAATTACGTAGGACAGAGACACCACTTGCACACATGCATTGTTATTACCCAGTGTCTATGGGGTCCTCACAGATATGGGGTCAAAGGTCATTAAGGGGTCACTTCCGGTATAAAACGAAATATCTTCAAAAATTTTTATTAGCTAAGAAAAACGTAGGACAGTAATGGTATATGCACACATAAATTGTGGTTGGCCAGTGTATATGTGGTATTTTTTAATTTGGGGTCAAAGATTATTAAGGGGTCACTTCCGGTATAAAACGAAATACTTATAAAATGCATCTTCTTCCACAAATTACGTAGGACAGTGACGCCACTTGCACACATGCATTGGTGTTACCCAGTGTATATGGGGTATACACATATTTGGGGTCAAAGGTCATTAAGGGGTCACTTCCGGTATAAAACGAAATACCTTCAAAAATATTTATTAGCTAAGAAAAACAAAGGACAGTAACGGTATGTTCATATATGAATTGTGGTTACCCAGTGTATATGTGGTATTTTTATTTTGGGTCAAAGGTCATCAAGGGGTCACTTCCGGTCTGAGACGAAAAATCTTCAAAATGCCCCTTCTGCCACAAATGACATGGCATAGTGATGCCACGTGCAAATGTGCATTGACATTAGCCAATGTCTACGAGGCTTTCATATATTTTGGGGTCAAAGGTCATTAAGGGATCACAACACGGCTGTGTTCGTGGTCTTAGACCACAGCTAAGTCTAGTTCTTTACACAGCCGTGACGTTAGTCACGGCTGTGTCTTTTTTCTTACAGGTTCTTTCTTCTTTCTTTCTTTCTTCTTTCTGCCGACCACTACATTTGCTCTAGCACTTACATGCTTACACCGATTTTGACCTAACTTTGTCACAACCATCATTGACCATGCCCCTACATGTCATATGAAACTCGTGGGGTCAAAGGTCACGCAGGGTCATAGGGGTCAAAAACGTGATTTCAACTCAAAATGCTTCTTTCTCACAGATTACGTAGGACAGTGACACCACTTGCACACATGCATTGTTATTATCTTGTGTCTATGGGGTCCTCACAGATTTGGTGTCAAAGGTCATTAAGGGGTCACTTCCGGTATAAAACGAAAAAACTTCAAATTTTTTTATTTGCTAAGAAAAACATAGGACAGTAACGGTATGTTCACACATAAATTGTAGTTACCCTGTGTATATGTGGTATTTTTTTTTAGGGTCAAAAGGTCATTAAGGGCCACTTCCGGTATAAAACGAAATACCTTTAAAATGCTTCTTCTCCCACAAATTACGTAGGACAGTGACACCACTTGCACACATGAATTGTTATTACCCAGTGTCTATGGGGTCCTCACAGATTTGGGGTCAAAGGTCATTAAGGGGTCACTTCCGGTATAAAACGAAAAACCTTCAAAAATTTTTATTTGCTAAGAAAAACATAGGACAGTAACGGTATGTTCACACATGAATTGTGGGTACCCAATTCATATGTGGTATTTTTTTATTTGGGGTCAAATGTCATTAAGGGGTCACTTCCGGTATAAAACGAAAAACTGTCAAAATTTTTTATTTGCTTAGAAAAACATAGGACAGTAACGGTATGTTCACACATGAATTGTGGGTACCCAATTCATATGTGGTATTTTTATATGGGGTCAAATGTCATTAAGGGGTCACTTCCGGTCTGAGACGAAAAACCTTCAAAATGCCCTTCTGCCACAAGTAACATAGCAAAGTGGTGCTACATGCACCCATGCATTGACATTAGCCAATGTCTATGGCCGTTTTCATATATTTTGGGGTCAAAGGTCGTTAGGGATAACAACACGGCTGTGTTCGTGGGTTAGACCACAGCTTAGTCTAGTTCTTCTTCTTTCTTCTGCCGACCACTACATTTGCTCTAGCACTTACATGCTTGCACCGATTTTGGCCTAACTTGGTCACAATGATCATTGACCTTGCCCCTACATGTCACATGAAACTCGTGGGGTCAAATGTCAAACAGGGGTCATAGGGGTCAAAAACGTGATTTCAACTCAAAATGCTTCTTCTCTCACAGATTACGTAGGAGAGTGACACCACTTGCACACATGCATTGTTATTAGCCAGTGTCTATGGGGTCCTCACAGATTTGGGGTCAAAGGTCATTAAGGGGTCACTTCCGGTATAAAACGAAAAACCTTCAAAATTTTTTAAAAAAAAAAAAAAACATAGGACAGTAACGGTATGTTCACAAATAAATTGTAGTTACTCTGTGCATTTGTGGTATTTTTTCATTTAGGGTCAAATGTCATTAAGGGGCTACTTCCGGTATAAAACGAAATTCCTTTAAAATGCTTCTTCTCCCACAAATTACGTAGGACAGTAACACCACTTGCATACATGCATTATTATTATCCAGTGTCTATGGGGTCCTCACAGATTTGGGGTCAAAGGTCATTAAGGGGTCACTTCCGGTATAAAACGAAAAACCGTCAAAAATTTTTATTTGCTAAGAAAAACATAGGACAGTAACGGTATGTTCACACATGAATTGTGGGTACCCAATTCATATGTGGTATTTTTTTATTTGGGGTCAAACGTCATTAAGGGGTCACTTCCGGTATAAAACGAAAAACCGTCAAAAAATTTTATTTGCTAAGAAAAACATAGGACAGTAACGGTATGTTCACACATGAATTGTGGGTACCCAATTCATATGTGGTATTTTTTTATTTGGGGTCAAATGTCATTAAGGGGTCACTTCCGGTCTGAGACGAAAAACCTTCAAAATGCCCCTTCTGCCACAAGTAACATAGCAAAGTGGTGCCACATGCACCCATGCATTGACATTAGCCAATGTCTATGGCCGTTTTCATATATTTTGGGGTCAAAGGTCATTAGGGGTAACAACACGGCTGTGTTCGTGGGTTAGACCACAGCTTAGTCTAGTTCTTTCTTTCTTCTTCTTCTTCTTCTTTCTGCCGACCACTACATTTGCTCTAGCACTTACATGCTTACACCTATTTTGACCTTACTTGGTCACAACCATCATTGACCATGCCCCTGTATGTCATATGAAACTCGTGGGGTCAAAGGTCACGCAGGGGTAACAGAGGTCAAAAACGTGATTTCAACTCAAAATGCTTCTTCTCTCACAGATTACGTAGGACAGTGACACCACTTGCACACATGCATTGTTATTATCCAGTGTCTATGGGGTCCTCACAGATTTGGGGTCAAAGGTCATTAAGGGGTCACTTCCGGTATAAAACGAAAAAACTTCAAAATGTTTTATTTGCTAAGAAAAACATAGGACAGTAAAGATATGTTCACACATAAATTGTAGTTACCCTGTGTATATATCGTATTTTTTTATTTAGTGTCAAAAGGTCATTAAGGGCCACTTCCGGTATAAAACGAAATACCTTTAAAATGCTTCTTCTCCCACAAATTACGTAGGACAGTGACACCACTTGCACACATGAATTGTTATTACCCAGTGTCTATGGGGTCCTCACAGATTTGGGGTCAAATGTCATTAAGGGGTCACTTCCGGTATAAAACGAAAAACCTTCAAAAATTTTTATTTGCTAAGAAAAACAGGACAGTAACGGTATGTTCACACATGAATTGTGGTTACCCAATACATACGTGGTATTTTTTTATTTGGGATCAAAGGTAATTGAGGGGTCACTTCTGGTCTGAGACGAAAAACCTTCAAAATGCCCCTTCTGCCACAAATAACATAGCAAAGTTGTGCCACGTGCACCCATGCATTGACATTAGCCAATGTCTATGGGCGTTGTCATATATTTTGGGGTTAAAGGTCATTAGGGGTCAAAACACGGCTGTGTTCGTGGTCTTAGACCACAGCTAATTCTTCTTCTTTCTGCCGACCACTTCATTTGCTCTAGCACTTACATGCTTACACCGATTTTGACCTAACTTGGTCATAACCATCATTGACCATGCCCCTACATGTCATATGAAACTCGTGGGGTCAAAGGTCACGCAGGGGTCATAGGGGTCAAAAACGTGATTTCAACTCAAAATGCTTCTTCTCTCACAGATTACATAGGACGGTGACACCACTTGCACACATGAATTGTTATTATCCCGTGTCTATGGGGTCCTCACAGATTTGGGGTCAAAGGTCATTAAAGGGTCACTTCCGGTATAAAACGAAAAATCTTCAAAAATTTTTATTTGCTAAGAAAAACATAGGACAGTAACGGTATGTTCACACATAAATTGTAGTTACCCTGTGTATATGTGGTATTTTTTTATTTAGGGTCAAAGGTCATTAAGGGGCCACTCCGGTATAAAACTAAAATACCTTTAAAATGCTTCTTCTCCCACAAATTACGTAGGACAGTGACACCACTTGCACACATGCATTGTTATTACCCAGTGTCTATGGGGTCCTCACAGATTAGGAGACAAAGGTCATTAAGGGGGCACTTCCGGTATAAAACGAAAAACCTTCAAAAATTTTATTTGCTAAAAAACATAGGACAGTAACGATATGTTCACACATGAATTGTGGTTACCCAATTCATATGTGGTATTTTTTTATTTTGGGTCAAAGGTCATTGAGGGGTTACTTCCGGTCTGAGACGAAAACCTTCAAAATGCCCCTTCTGCCACAAATAACATAGCAAAGTGGTGCCACGTGCACCCATACATTGACATTAGCCACTGTCTATGGGCGTTTTTATATATTTTGGGGTCAAAGGTCATTAAGGGGTCACAACACGGCTGTGTTCGTGGTCTTAGACCACCGCTAAGTCTAGTTCTTCTTTCTTTCTTTACACAGCCGTGACGTTAGTCACGGCTGTGTCTTTTTTCTTACAGGTTCTTTCTTCTTTCTTCTTTACACAGCCGTGACGTTAGTCACGGCTGTGTCTTTTTTCTTACAGGTTCTTTCTTCTTCTTTCTTCTTTCTTCTGCCGACCACTACATTTGCTCTAGCACTTACATGCTTACACCGATTTTGACCTAACTTGGTCACAACAACCATCATTGACCATGCCCCTACATGTCATATGAAACTCGTGGGGTCAAAGGTCACGCAGGGGTCATAGGGGTCAAAACGTGATTTCAACTCAAAATGCTTCTTCTCTCACAGATTACGTAGGACCGTGACACCACTTGCACACATGGTTTGTTATTATCCAGTGTCTATGGGGTCCTCACAGATTTGGGGTCAAAGGTCATTAAGGGGTCACTTCCGGTATAAAACGAAAAACTTTCAAAATGTTTATTTGCTAAGAAAAACATAGGACAGTAACGGTATGTTCACACATAAATTGCAGTTACCCTGTGTATATATGGTATTTTGCAATTTAGGGTCAAAAGGTCATTAAGGGGCCACTTCCGGTATAAAACGAAATACCTTTAAAATGCTTCTTCTCCCACAAATTACGTAGGACAGTGACACCACTTGCACACATGAATTGTTATTACCCAGTGTCTATGGGGTCCTCACAGATTTGGGGTCAAAGGTCATTAAGGGGTCACTTCCGGTATAAAACGAAAAACCTTCAAAATTTTTTATTTGCTAAGAAAAACAGGACAGTAACGGTATGTTCACACATGAATTGTGGTTACCCAACTCATATGTGGTATTTTTTATTTCGGGTCAAAGGTCATTAAGGGGTCACTTCCGGCCTGAAACGAAAACCTTCAAAATGCCCCTTCTGCCACAAATAACATAGCAAAGTGGTGCCACGTGCACCTATACATTGACATTGGCCAATGTCTATGGGGTTTTCATATATTTTGGGGTCAAAGGTCATTGGGGGTTACAACACGGCTGTGTTCGTGGTCTTAGACCACAGCTAAGTCTAGTTACACAGCCGTGACGTTAGTCACGGCTGTGTCTTTTTTCTTACAGGTTCTTTCTTCTTCTTCTGCCGACCATTACATTTGCTCTAGCACTCACATGCGTACACCGATTTTGACCTAACTTGGTCACAACCATCATTGTCCATGCCCCTACATGTCACATGAAACTCGTGGGGTCAAAGGTCATGCCGGGGTCATAGGGGTCAAAAACGTGATTTCAACTCAAAATGCTTCTTCTCCCACAGATTACGTATGACGGTGACCCCACTTACACACATGCATTGCTATTACCCAGTGTCTATGGGGTCCTCACAGATTTGGGGTCAAATGTCATTAAGGGGTCACTTCCGGTATAAAACGAAAAACCTTCAAAAATTTTTATTTGCTAAGAAAAACATAGAACAGTAACGGTATGTTCACACATAAATTGTAGTTACCCTGTGTATATGTGGTATTTTTTATTTAGGGTCAAAGGTCATTAAGGGGCCACTTCCGGTATAAAACGAAATACCTTTAAAATGCTTCTTCTCACACAAATTACGTAGGACAGAGACACCACTTGCACACATGCATTGTTATTACCCAGTGTCTATGGGGTCCTCACAGATATGGGGTCAAAGGTCATTAAGGGGTCACTTCCGGTATAAAACGAAATATCTTCAAAAATTTTTATTAGCTAAGAAAAACGTAGGACAGTAATGGTATATGCACACATAAATTGTGGTTGGCCAGTGTATATGTGGTATTTTTAATTTGGGGTCAAAAGATTATTAAGGGTCACTTCCGGTATAAAACGAAATACTTATAAAATGCATCTTCTTCCACAAATTACGTAGGACAGTGACGCCACTTGCACACATGCATTGGTGTTACCCAGTGTATATGGGGTATACACATATTTGGGGTCAAAGGTCATTAAGGGGTCACTTCCGGTATAAAACGAAATACCTTCAAAAATATTTATTAGCTAAGAAAAACAAAGGACAGTAACGGTATGTTCATATATGAATTGTGGTTACCCAGTGTATATGTGGTATTTTTATTTTGGGTCAAAGGTCATCAAGGGGTCACTTTCTGTCTGAGACGAAAAATCTTCAAAATGCCCCTTCTGCCACAAATGACATGGCATAGTGATGCCACGTGCAAATGTGCATTGACATTAGCCAATGTCTACGAGGCTTTCATATATTTTGGGGTCAAAGGTCATTAAGGGATCACAACACGGCTGTGTTCGTGGTCTTAGACCACAGCTAAGTCTAGTTCTTTACACAGCCGTGACGTTAGTCACGGCTGTGTCTTTTTCTTACAGGTTCTTTCTTCTTTCTTTCTTTCTTCTTTCTGCCGACCACTACATTTGCTCTAGCACTTACATGCTTACACCGATTTTGACCTAACTTTGTCACAACCATCATTGACCATGCCCCTACATGTCATATGAAACTCGTGGGGTCAAAGGTCACGCAGGGTCATAGGGGTCAAAAACGTGATTTCAACTCAAAATGCTTCTTCTCTCACAGATTACGTAGGACAGTGACACCACTTGCACACATGCATTGTTATTATCTTGTGTCTATGGGGTCCTCACAGATTTGGTGTCAAAGGTCAGTAAGGGGTCACTTCCGGTATAAAATGAAAAACCTTCAAATTTTTTTATTTGCTAAGAAAGACATAGGACAGTAACCGTATGTTCACACATGATCTGCAGTCACTCAATGTATATGTGGTATTTTTTTATTCGGGGTCAAATTTCATTAAGGGGTCACTTCCGGTATAAAACGAAATACCTTTAAAATGCATCTTCTTCCACAGATTATGTAGGACAGTGACGCCACTTGCACACATGCATTGTTATTACACAGTGTCTATGGGGTGTACACAGATTTGGGGTAAAAGGTCATTAAGGGGTCATTTCCGGTATAAACCGAAATACCTTCAAATGCCCCTTCTGCCACAAAAAGCATAGCAAAGTGATGCCACGTGGACACGTGCATTGACATTAGCCAATGTCTATGGGGTTTTCATATATTTTGGGGTCAAATGTGATTAAGGGGTCACAACACGGCTGTGTTCGTGGTCTTAGACCACAGCTAAGTCTAGTTCTTCTTTCTTTCTTCTTTCTGCCGACCACTTCATTTGCTCTAGCACTTACATGCTTACACCGATTTTGACCTAACTTGGTCATAACCATCATTGACCATGCCCCTAAATGTCATACGAAACTCGTGGGGTCAAAGATCAAGCACGGATCATAGGGGTCAAAAACGTGATTTGAACTCAAAATGCTTCTTCTCTCACAGATTACATAGGACGGTGACACCACTTGCACACATGAATTGTTATTATCCCGTGTCTATGGGGTCCTCACAGATTTGGGGTCAAAGGTCATTAAAGGGTCACTTCCGGTATAAAACGAAAAATCTTCAAAAATTTTTATTTGCTAAGAAAAACATAGGACAGTAACGGTATGTTCACACATAAATTGTAGTTATCCTGTGTATATGTGGTATTTTTATATTTAGGGTCAAAGGTCATTAAGGGGCCACTTCCGGTATAATACGAAATACGTTTAAAATGCTTCTTCTCCCACAAATTACGTAGGACAGTGACACCACTTGCACACATGCATTGTTATTACCCAGTGCCTATGGGGTCCTCACAGATTTGGGATCAAAGGTCATTAAGGGGTCACTTCCGGTATAAAACGAAAAACCTTCAAATTTTTTTATTTGCTAAGAAAAACATAGGACAGTAACGGTATGTTCACACATGAATTGTGGTTACCCAATTCATATGTGGTATTTTTTTTTATTTGGGGTCAAATGTCATTAAGGGGTCACTTCCGGTATAAAACGAAAAACCGTCAAAAATTTTTATTTGCTAAGAAAAACATAGGACAGTAACGGTATGTTCACACATGAATTGTGGGTACCCAATTCATATGTGGTATTTTTATATTTAGGGTCAAATGTCATTAAGGGGTCACTTCCGGTCTGAGACGAAAAACCTTCAAAATGCCCCTTCTGCCACAAGTAACATAGCAAAGTGGTGCCACATGCACCCATGCATTGACATTAGCCAATGTCTATGGCCGTTTCATATATTTTGGGGTCAAAGGTCATTAGGGGTAACAACACGGCTGTGTTCGTGGGTTAGACCACAGCTTAGTCTAGTTACACAGCCGTGACGTTAGTCACGGCTGTGTCTTTTTTCTTACAGGTTCTTTCTTCTTTCTTTCTTCTTTCTTTCTTCTTTCTTTACACAGCCGTGACGTTAGTCACGGCTGTGTCTTTTTTCTTACAGGTTCTTTCTTCTTTCTTTCTTTACACAGCCGTGACGTTAGTCACGGCTGTGTCTTTTTTCTTATAGGTTCTTTCTTCTTCTTCTTTCTGTCAACCATTACATTTGCTCTAGCACTCACATGCTTACATCGATTTTGACCTAACTTGGTCACAATGATCATTGACCATGCCCCTACATGTCACATGAAACTCGTGGGGACAAAGGTCACGCAGGGGTCACAGGGGTCAAAAACGTGATTTCAACTAAAAATGCATCTTTTCCTACAACATACGTAGGACAGCGACCCCACTTGCACACATGCATTGTTATTACCCAGTGTCTATGTGGTGTACACAGATTTGGGGTCAAAGGTCATTAAGGGTCACTTCCGGTATAAAACGAAAAACCTTCAAAAATTTTATTAGCTAAGTAAAACATAGCACAGTAACGGTATGTTCACATATGATCTGCAGTCACCCAATGTATCTGTGGTATTTTTTTTACTTGGGGTCAAAGCTCATTAAGGGGTCACTTCCGGTATAAAAAGAAATACATTTAAAATGCATCTTCTTCCACAAATTATGTGGGACAGAGACGCCACTTGCACACATGCATTGTTATTACCCAGTGTCTATGGGGTGTACACAGATTCGGGGTCAAAGGTCATTAAAGGGTCACTTCCGGTATAAAACGAAATACCTTCAAACATTTTTATTAGCTAAGTAAAACATGGGACAGTAACGGTATGCTCACACATGATCTGCAGTCACCCAATGTATATGTGGTATTTTTGTATTTGGGGTCAAATCTCATTAAGGGGTCACTTCCGGTATAAAACGAAATACCTTTAAAATGCATCTTCTTCCACAGATTATGTGGGACAGAGACGTCACTTGCACACATGCATTGTTATTACCCAGTGTCTATGGGGTGTACACAGATTTGGGGTCACAGGTCATTAAGGGGTCACTTCCGGTATAAAACGAAAAACCTTCAAAAAATTTTATTTGCTAAGAAAAACATAGGACAGTAACGGTATGTTCACACATGAATTGTGGTTACCCAGTTTATATGTGGTATTATTTTATTTGGGGTCAAAGGTCATTAAGGGGTCACTTCCGGAATAAAACGAAATACCTTTAAAATGCTTCTTCTTCCACAAATTACGTAGGACAGTGACGCCACTTGCACGCATGCATTGTTATAACACAGTGTCTATATGGTGTACACACATTTCTGGTCAAAGGTCAGTAAGGGGCACTTCCGGTATAAAACGATATACCTTCAAAATACCCTTCTACCACAAAAAGCATAGCAAAGTGATGCCACGTGGACACGTGCATTGACATTAGCCAATGTCTATCGGGTTTTCATATATTTTGGGGTCAAAGGTGATTAAGGGGTCACAATACGGCTGTGTTCGTGGTCTTAGACCACAGCTAAGTCTAGTTCTTCTTTCTTCTTCTGCCGACCACTACATTTGCTCTAGCACTTACATGCTTGTACCGATTTTGACCTAACCTGGTCACAACCATCATTGACCATGCCCCTACATGTCATATGAAACTCGTGGGGTCAAAGGTCAAGCAGGGGTCATAGGGGTCAAAAACGTGATTTCAACTCAAAATGCTTCTTCTCTCACAGATTACGTTGGAGAGTGACACCACTTGCACACATGCATTGTTATTATCCAGTGTCTATGGGGTCCTCACAGATTTGGGGTCAAAGGTCATTAAGGGGTCACTTCCGGTATCAAACGAAAAACCTTCAAAAATTTTTATTTGCTAAGAAAAACATAGGACAGTAACGGTATGTTTACAAATAAATTGTAGTTACTCTGTGCATATGTGGTATTTTTTTATTTAGGGTCAAAGGTCATTAAGGGGTTACTTCCGGTCTAAAACGAAATTCCTTTAAAATGCTTCTTCTCCCACAAATTACGTATGACAGTGACGCCACTTGCACACATGCATTGTTATTACCCAGTGTCTATGGGGTCCTCACAAATTTGGAATCAAAGGTCATTAAGGGGTCACTTCCGGTATAAAACGAAAAACCTTTTTTTTCAAAATTTCAAAAATTTCAAAAATTTTTTATTTGCTAAGAAAAACATTGGAGAGTGATGGTATATTCACACGTGAATTGTGTTTACCTATTGTACATGTGGTATTTTTTCATTTGGGGTCAAAGGTCATTAAGGGGTCACTTCCGGTCTGAGACGTTAAACCTTCAAAATGCCCCTTTCTGCCACAAATAACATAGCAAAGTGGTGCCACTTGCACCCATACATTGACATTAGCTAATGTCTATATGGGCGTTTTATATATTTTGAGGTCAAATGTCATTAAGGCGTCAAAACACGGCTGTGTTCGTGGTCTTAGACCACAGCTAAGTCTAGTTCTTCTTTCTGCCGACCACTTCATTTGCTCTAGCACTTACATGCTTACACCGATTTTGACCTAACTTGGTCATAACCATCATTGACCATGCCCCTACATGTCATATGAAACTCGTGGGGTCAAAGGTCACGCAGGGGTCATAGGGGTCAAAAACGTGATTTCAACTCAAAATGCTTCTTCTCTCACAGATTACATAGGACGGTGACACCACTTGCACACATGAATTGTTATTATCCCGTGTCTATGGGGTCCTCACAGATTTGGGGTCAAAGGTCATTAAGGGGTCACTTCCGGTATAAAACGAAAAACCTTCAAAAATTTTTATTTGCTAAGAAAACATAGGACAGTAACGGTATGTTCACACATAAATTGTAATTACCCTGTGTATATGTGGTATTTTTTATTTAGGGTCAAAGGTCATTAAGGGCCACTTCCGGTACAAAACGAAATACCTTTAAAATGCTTCTTCTCCCACAAATTACGTCGGACAGTAACACCACTTGCATACATGCATTGTTATTATCCAGTGTCTATGGGGTCCTCACAGATTTGGGGTCAAAGGTCATTAAGGGGTCACTTCCGGTATAAAACGAAAAACCTTCAAAAAATTTATTTGCTAAGAAAACATAGGACAGTAACGGTATGTTCACACATAAATTGTAATTACCCTGTGTATATGTGGTATTTTTTTATTTAGGGTCAAAAGGTCATTAAGGGGCCACTTCCGGTACAAAACGAAATACCTTTAAAATGCTTCTTCTCCCACAAATTACGTCGGACAGTAACACCACTTGCATACATGCATTGTTATTATCCAGTGTCTATGGGGTCCTCACAGATTTGGGGTCAAAGGTCATTAAGGGGTCACTTCCGGTATAAAACGAAAAACCGTCAAAAAATTTTATTTGCTAAGAAAAACATAGGACAGTAACGGTATGTTCACACATGAATTGTGGGTACCCAATTCATATGTGGTATTTTTTTATTTGGGGTCAAATGTCATTTAGGGGTCACTTCCGGTCTGAGACGAAAAACCTTCAAAATGCCCCTTCTGTCACGAGTAACATAGCAAAGTGGTGCCACATGCACCCATGCATTGACATTAGCCAATGTCTATGGCCGTTTTCATATATTTTGGGGTCAAAGGTCATTAAGGGTAACAACACGGCTGTGTTCGTGGGTTAGACCACAGCTTAGTCTAGTTCTTCTTTCTTCTTCTGCCGACCATTACATTTGCTCTAGCACTCACATGCGTACACCGATTTTGACCTAACTTGGTCACAACCATCATTGCACATGCCCCTACATGTCACATGAAACTCGTGGGGTCAAAGGTCACGTAGGGGTCATAAGGGTCAAAATTGTGATTTTAACTCAAAATGCTTCTTCTCCCACAGATTACGTAGGACAGTGACGCCACTCGCACACATAAATTGCTATTACCCAGTGTCTATGGGGTCCTCACAGATTTGGGGTCAAAGGTCATTAAGGGGTCACTTCTGGTATAAAACGAAAAACCTTCAAAAAATTTTATTTGCTAAGAAAAACATAGGACAGTAACGGTATGTTCACACATAAATTGTGGTTACCCTGTGTATATGTGGTATTTTTTATTTAGGGTCAAAGGTCATTAAGGGGCCACTTCCGGTATAAAACTAAATACCTTTAAAATGCTTCTTCTCCCACAAATTACGTAGGACAGTGACACCACTTGCACACATGCATTGTTATTACCCAGTGTCTATGGGGTCCTCACAGATTTGGGGTCAAAGGTCATTAAGGGTCACTTCCGGTATAAAACGAAAAACCTTCAAAAATTTTTATTTGCTAAGAAAAACATAGGACAATAACGGTATGTTCACACATAAATTGTGGTTACCCTGTGTATATGTGGTATTTTTTTATTTAGGGTCAAAGGACATTAAGGGGTCACTTCCGGTATAAAACGAAAAACCGTCAAAAATTTTTATTTGCTAAGAAAAACATAGGACAGTAACGGTATGTTCACACATGAATTGTGGGTACCCAATTCATATGTGGTATTTTTATTTGGGGTCAAATGTCATTAAGGGGTCACTTCCGGTCTGAGACGAAAAACCTTCAAAATGCCCCTTCTGCCACAAGTAACATAGCAAGGTGGTGCCACATGCACCCATGCATTGACATTAGCCAATGTCTATGGCCGTTTTCATATATTTTGGGGTCAAAGGTCATTAGGGGTAACAACACGGCTGTGTTCGTGGGTTAGACCACAGCTTAGTCTAGTTCTTTCTTTCTTTCTCAAGTTTCTCTCTTTCAAGTTGAATATTTCATTTCTTTGAGTATAGATGAAAGTGCCTTGAATGATGATAAACATCTCAAAAAAAGTAACCAACCCCCCTTAAATAATGACCATTATTCAAAAACGGGTGATTGTATTACAAATCTGTAAAATGCGTTGGAAGCAGAATTTATTTCTGCACATTTTGACACCTTATATTAGTAGCAATTGACTAAATATTGACGTCACTGTGTATACATTTAAATCAATGTAGCCCAAGATTTGAAAGTTGCAGTAAATTCTATTGATTTTGCATTCAGTGTAATGGAAGGAAATCTGTGTAATGATATCTGAGTATTTTTGTATTGTAAAAATTTGTATGTAAGTGCAACTTTCAAATCTGGACCTCACGTTAAATTGACCGGTGCTTTATTGTTTTCTGGGCTATCGTATCAAATGAGGTGTCAAAATGCGCAGAAATAAATTCTCCTTCAACGCATTTTACAGATTTGCAACACAATATCCCCTTTTTGAATAATGGCCATGATTTAAGGGGGATTAGTTACTTTTTTTTTTTTGAGATGTTTATTATTGATATGTTAGTGTGATTGATCCTTACTGATTGAGCTAGAAAGGTTACGTAAAAGGTTGACCAGAAAGAAAGCATATAATCAAGTCCACTGATTAATTCTCTTGCTAAAGGTGACGTGGAGCCGGCCTGTCGGTCAAAGATACACTTAAGGGGAGGAGTTGAGAGGCACAAAACACCTTTTTACATCTCCCTGATCATACTTCAGGAATAAGTTATTGACTCACATCACTCAGGTTGCCTTGAGGATGAAGTCAGTGTTGCCAAGCCCAAGTGCAGCATGCAGCTTCATCATGCATGTATATCGCAATGATAAGACACCCATGCCAAAACAGATCGTTTTTAGCCCGGGTTTTTAGAATAGTCAAAAGGGTTTTTTTTTCCCCATTTTTATTCACCTGTACTGAATAGTCAAAAGTTGACATGTTACATTATTGTTGATGAAAAGGTATAACGGTTTGAAATATTTTAAACATTGCACGCATTTTATAGCAGAAGATGGTATGGCACTAAATAGTTGGAAGTAGCCCAAATAGTGGCTTAGCTTGAGCGTTGGCAACACCCATGCTGCACAAAATACAGTACCGGTATTTGATTCCAATTACATTGTCATTGTATAGGGTTTTTTCTGGGAATAATGTTTGAATCTGAATAAAATTATCTTTGTACGCTCAGTCATTGACCTTCTTATGAAACACGATCCTCTTATAGCTTAAAGGAGTAAACATCTGCTTGAAAAATCATAAGAATTATAGAGAATATGATATTTGTATGAGATGTTTTTTTTTTTGGCTCATCAGTATTCGGTGCCACGATGGCTCAAGATCTCCATCCACTCCAATGTCAATTGTATGATAAACCCAGGATGAAACTCACACACCTTTATTATATCTTTGTTTGCAACGGTGCAGAAGATCATGACGAGCAATTATTAATGAATTCAATGCCGTGTTTTATCATTACCTTGACCTATTCTATGTTGATGACTTTTTCGATTTATGAAGTTATTAAAAAAGCTAGCCGAATATACTTGAATAAACGCGCGCAACTTTTTTTTTTTTTTAATATTATTGCATTTTTATAAAATTTTATTATTATCCCTTTTTAATTTTTTTTTTTTTTAAAGAAAAGGTAATAAAAATGTCAATGAAGATGCAGTGACCTGACCATCTCCAGATCTGGAGTTTTCCGAGAAATTATTCAATCTATTTTATTGATTCAACTATTAATAGCCGTTTTGAAGGCGTAGTATTTATGACACGTTCATAAAAAGCGTGACAATCTACAACTATAAATATTTGTGACCAGTTTTAAACGTTTTGGTGTTAAATCCAGCTTTTGGACTTGTTCCAAAAATATTTTTTCTCAAATCCCGAGGACACTATTTTTACGCTCCTTACATCATTTTTTTTTTTATATTGATGATACTTTTCCATTTTCCATTTTTTTGTCTGTGTGTGTCCTGATCCCAGATTGCTTTGTGGCTGGATAAATTAAGCGTTAATTAATTTGTCACATTGATGTGCTTTGTGATGATTTATCTGTCTCTATCATTTGTTTTGTATCATAATAATATTGCCAAATAAAAAACAAACAACTTCAAAAGATGGAATAACTAAACAAAAACTCCACCAAACATAAAGCTAACATAATGAACGTACATACAAATGCACAGGGTGTCCCAATAGAAACGCAACCCAACTTTCATCCATTTACTCAGGTTTAATACAGTCAATGGGCTGTTCTAGAAAATCATGATGCAGTCATGTCTACAGTAGAATTCATCTCGACCTTTGCAGGACTTAACCCCATTAAAAGCTATTAAACCAAGATAACACTCATTGAAACAGCTCAACTGATTAAATCGGATCTTCTCTGGTTGTGCACAAGTGACTGTTTTCATGTGCGATATCGCAATAAAGCTGGTATTCATAGCTTCAGTTGGGTAACCGATTATAAAGGAAACGAAAGGAAACAATGTTATGTGTGGCTTTGTTCACGAAATCAGACAATGTCGTGCTTTTTGTAAACCAGCATTCTTGAAAATGAGCAACATAATGATTTTTGACTTAACACGGTTTGGAAATAATTTCTTCATATTTTTGGTGTTATCTGTCGTTTACATGTCCTTCCTAAAACACAAAAGTACGACCCTCTCCAAACACCTAAATTAGCTAAAAATTTAGGACATGTTACAAAACTTTATTTTCTAGAACCTATTTAGAATAATTTAAATGTAGCTTTTACCGTTTTTTTGTGGCATCCTTCAGAAGTGAGCTGTCCGATACCAATATTTTGGTCAAATCTCCATTCAATTAACACGGGGAGTTGGCTAGCTATGCCTTGCCCTCACTCATATTTTACAAAAGTGCGACCATTTCTGAACATCTAACCTAGCTGTAATTTTAGGTCATGTTAGAGAAATATATTTGCTAGAAGTTTTGGAGAATAAATAAAATATTGACTGGTTATTTTTCACACAGTGATGTTAACTAGGCAAGTTTCCATTCTCCCAACATACATCATTTGTAGGGTCACGCGTCAATGGTGAGAGCACTGTGTATTGTGTATAGGAAAACGGACAGTAACTGCAGTATGTAATCAACCACCCCTATAGACAGGAATTCCGTAGACTTTGGTCGGGAATTCCAGACTTTTTCCACCCAAACTCATCCTTCACAATCATACTCCAAACCTATATAGAGGGCGCAAGAAAATAACCAACCACCGCCCACTGCTTATAGGTGGAATTTTACGGTATCATCAACTAAATGGGAATACGCACACAACAAACCAAACATTTTCTTGTTTCAAATCTGTCTTTATAAGTTCTGCCTAGCTTTTCTGTCATTTCTTTCTACTCACCATTTTGCATGATTTATCTACATGGACCTAAATGTCAAGCGTATTTTGACAGCTTTTGACCATCATTATGAAATGTTATCCGCACGTTATAGAAGTTCTACGGACGGTAAAATTTAAAGGTTATCAGAACACATGCATTTGGCGTTTCCTCTTTTGGGATGGTCATAATTCATTCTTATCGAATCGATCGTTCGTATTTGCCTTGATTTTGTTTATAAACTTGTAAAAAGAAAACGCAGCCAATAATGTTCACGGCATAGTTGCAGTCACAATTTGTCACTTTCCGTTTTGGCACGAAAAGGATCCGGTATGTCACAGGCCTATATATAATTCTTGTAGGCATGGCTGGGACGTGACTACGGGGAGCAAATGTCTTGCACTTTCTTTTTGAAATTATTCAGGTTTGAACATATTTAAAAAATTACAAAATAACCATAATTGTCATCATGACCACCACCACCACCACCGTCATCATCATCATCATCATCATCATCATCCGTCATCATCATCATCATCATCATCATCATCATCATCGGTCTATCATCATCATATCATCATCATCATATCGTCATCATCATCTGAAATTTTGAAATGCTAAGGGGTGTCAAGAGGGGTGTCAAGAGAAAAAATAAAGATTATAATAATAAGCTGTCAAAGCTCCATGGTTCAGCTATGGTGCGGTAACCGCTCTAGTTTTTTAACGAGTGGTTGTTCAGTGTTGTTGTGTCATTGTGTTATTATCGTCAATTTATTTGTTTATTTTCTTAACTTTTCTTCTTATTATTTTACATCAACAATTTAGCTATTCTGTATGTTATATCTGTTGAGCATGAATCACATACAGGAACAAGAAGAGCAACGCGACGTGCCGTTTTTAATGTGAGCTCATCGGCTGAACTCATTTTAATATTTCAAGTTGACAGCGCCAGGGTAATTTCCAAGAAATCGAGCTATAGCTTTATTTTGTAAACAAAGTATCTGCAGCGTGGTAAACGCTACACGAGCGGGCTGTACTGCCGAGGGATTTATTTACCGAGCTAGTCTTAACCGAAGACCTTTTCAAAGAAATATATTTCTATAACCTGAAAATAGAGTGAATGACGTGCAAGGAGGCTAGTCAATAAATAGAATTCGTACGGTAGAAATTTTTTATTTATACGGCTGTGTGTGGTTCTTGAGTTGATTCCACATTAATATAAAGCCGTATAAGATTAATGTTTTGGTTCTCGTCCTCTCGCTTCTCAATTTCTGGGATTTATCAGAGTATTTTTTATAGATTTTTCACAATGTTTTAGACTTTGGAATACATAGGAAAACTTTATAGACCTAAATATGTGTATTACTATTAGAGAACATTCATATGATCACTTCCAAGACTTTTTTTGTGGTACTCTTGGGGGTTAATACTCAGACTCTCACACCACTCATGTTGGAAAGGCTCCCTCCTTCAGGACTTCCTTCCCTTAGCACTGCTCAAAGACCAATTTACATTGGTAAAAAAACAAAAACAAAAACAAAACAACAACAAAACAAACAATCAAACAAACAAACAAAAAAACAAACCATTTTTGACACACTGAATTTTTCTTTAAATAGTCCACAGATCCATTTTCCGGGGACTAATCATATAGGAAAAGAGGTCACGTGATTGAAAATCTGACGTCCCGCCTGATGTCAATGACCGTAAATACGTATATAGGGGTGATGTAAGAAAAATAATAACAAAAAAGTCACCGTCATTGCACCGGGCATTGACCCTCCCTCTCAAATCTGTTTCTGATTTCTTGGGATTTGCGTAAACTTTCATTCATGAGTATACTTTTACGTCAAAGTTTGGGTTTTAAGGTAATATGAACGAAGACGTAATTTCTGTTCAAGTTTTTCATAGCTGATGAATTATGATCTACACTACACATGGTAACAAGATAAACAAACAAACAAATAAACAAACAACAAATATCAAAAGGAAAAACAATAAACATTGATACCAAATGATATGAAACATCAACGAAACACCATTTATTTAAAAATGATAATATATAGAATTAAAAACAAAATTGATCTCAAAACAATTAAAAATGAAATAAGAAAATATATAGGCCTAGGCCCCAAAACAGTGACTTTTAAATCTACTAAAACTAACTGAATTGTGACGCTTTGTTTTGTTGTTGTTCAAAGGAAGTCACAATTTTCGATTCTTTTTGAAAACCTAATGAAAACTCAAGGACATCCCAATATATCACTACCAATTGCCATGACCATCTACTACCACCCTATCATCAGATCAACAGAACTGGTACCGGGCAACGAAAGTTGGCACCCATCCAATTGGTACTCATTTGCGGATTTGTTTACTGCCGATACATTTATTGTTTACACTCCCTCATTTAGTAATTGAAATACTTGCAGCAAATGTCAAATACGTTGACATATCTTCACATAATTGTATTCTATATGATTCAATTGTTCCCGATTTAGCAATACTTTCATTTTTATATCATATCTTTCAAAAATACAATTTCTTTCACCTTATTTTCCCGGTTTTGTTTGGTTGCGCAATACTGGATAATGCAAATTAATAGTAATGGCAACAGTGTTTATATTGGCAGGCCTGGGCGATGACACGACATAAAGGGGGTGTGGCCCTATTAACCAATCAACGCGATAGATATCTGCGGTTTCACGGTGGCGTGGTGGCCTTGGACCGGCCGGCAGGCACTCAAAATTCAAGAATGAATTTATTTTTCAGAAAAGCCCACGAATTTTTACAAACCGAACGAGTAGTGCTCTGATCGTTTCCATAGATTTACAAATTAATGATGGGAATGTAATTATGTAGACCTTCTAAATGTATTTCAATATATTATATTCAATTTAATGAAAATTTAATAATTTTTGAGTATCGAAACAAGAACACCGTCCAAGAACCAAGATCAGAGAAGATCATCTTCTGTGTGCATGGTGTAAGCCCGAAAAGCCCGAAATGAGAACCATCTTCTTTGGTTATAAAAAAATATCGATTATTTAATACATATTTGATTTGATGGCGGGATCGATGTCATGTCAACAAAGTTAAAATTTGGGTACAATTACCGAATGATATCGGTCCAAAATTTGAAAAGGTGGCATTTTTTTAATATGAAAAATAATAAATACTAGTAATTGCACAAAATGGGTTCTCAAAGGCCTGGATGTGTTTGTTTTTTACTTCCCACATCTTCTGCCCATGTTGTTGCTGCTCATTTTCATGTTATTGAATCATCATGCATAATGCCCGAAGCTGAAACTAAAACATATTGAGCTATCATCCCGGCTATCATGGCCGCTGCATGTAGCCCTACCACAGGGCCTTTTTTTATTACACATTATATACACCATGCTATATACTGAGAACTGCTAAAAACCCAGTGACAGCTCACAACCCACTAACCGCTGTCCCCGAGATGGCAGTCACTGGCAGCAGCTCTCTGAACATAGCCAGGTTTTATGATATAGCATGGTTTTGGATCACCACAGTCAAAAGGCCCTATACTAGTAGGGCTAGCTGCATGCTGCATGAGCTGTTCGTGCAATGGCTTTGAAAAATTCTAGCTCGATGAGTTTCGCTGCACAACACATGTGACATGTGTTATTGCCACCATGAGATGTAAACAACCGGCATTTTACCACGTGATACCGGGCAAGCTGACATTGTATTAAATATCACTGTCAATCAAGAAGTCGAGGTCAACCTTTAACCAATCAAATCGTGGGCGTGTCTCTGTGAACCAATCACAAGTGTCTCTATCGGCGCGATTTGGTAATGCCGGGTTGGGCTCCGCCTACTTTGCAAACCAAAACAACAACCCCGCGAGTGCTGTGAAGGCATGTGTTATTGGGTAAAGCAATCAAGGCTATGGTCGGAGCAGATTATTATGTGTATACTCGGTATAAATTACTATACAAAATCATACGAAACTATTAAGTTTTGAAATTGACATTATTCTGGACATTATCGGACAACTTGAAAGTTGAAGTATGGATGCTGCAACAGTGATTAGACCAACTTTCGCGATGAATAACTGTGGAAAACGGCCGGTGAAGCGCTCCTTCTTCGGCACGAGGGTTTGTGCCCCATGGCAGGACGGCATTTATTACTCTGGCGTTGTGAGAACCATGACTTCTAATAAATTGGCTAAATGCAGATCTGAATTGTCTTACATTGTTATCTTCGATGATGGATATTGCAAAGATTACTTGGCCCATCAGATCATTGGACCAGGTTTTCAGAACATCAGCACTGTTCATCTGAAGTTCAACCAAAAAGTTTACATCACTCACAACGGACGCGAAGTTTGTGGACACGTGCAGAAGCATAAGAAACAAACCAACGAAGTTTTCATCAAATTGAACGACGTTTCAGAAACGTTGGTACACAGGAAACTTGATGAAGTTAGGTTATTAGAAAAGCGTAAATGTGTGGAACATCAGAAAATCACAAGTTCATCGTGTTCTGAAGCTAAGCGAAAAGGAACACATATCAACAAGATGGATGTACCAAGGTAAGACCATCAAAATTATTATACTGAATTTACTAATAGTATTAAAACGTCGATAAATAAAAATATTCATATTGAATGTACTTACATGATTTACGCATTCCATTGTATGGTACACATGTAGTAAATGTACATATCAATCATAAATGTTGCAATATGGTATTTATATTTATATTGATTATTTTCACTTTACTTATATAGGCCTATTGTTTGTAAATAAACAACAAGGCCCAAATCATTCCGATAGGCTACTGAAGTAACGTTTTTAAACTGAAAGCTATGTTTGAAACTCTGTAATCTGGGTAGGCGAAACTTTGTTGTTGACAACCCATGAACCTTCTTAAATGTTCAAGTTTTTCATGTCAAGCGTGTGTTTCCCAATTCCAAAATACATGTAAAATTGAATAGTAGAATTATTTATAGAAACTTTTTAATCACAGCGATTATATGTTTTACCAAGCTACTTTTGTGTATTCAGTATTGCACTATATTTAACTCCATACATAATATCTGAGACCCAGGGAGATATTTAATTTTGAACACATACAAAACATTTCTTTCAGGTATAAACAAGAACGTAGTCTAACACAAAGTCTTGAGCTGCAATGAGGGGAATCAGATTCTTGTTTTTGATGTTTTTTAAACTCCTTTCATGTTTGTATTGTAGTACGTGAAGGGGAAATTTTAAGTCTTAGACCTGTGTATGTTGTTGAAATACATGAATTAGTTAATTATTTGTGTTTAATATGGATTATATTTGCAATATGTAAAATTGGATTCTTAAAATCACAGTTACCTTTAAATTCAATAACTTGTGTTTTGAAAAAGTACAGCCTGTTTGTTTTGATCATATTGGAATTGTGCCAAGAACCAGGCTTTGCATGTTCTCCCGGTGCAGCCACATTCACAGTAGGTAATTGGCCTGGTTGCTCTATTTGCAGGACCCTGGATGTTACAGCAAGCGTGGCATAAGGCCAACCAGGCCCACGGGGGATTTTTCATTTCGTAGGCGCAAGATCAAAATCACCAGAATGTTCTCACATGTTAAAAATAAGAAAAAAAGAAAAAAGTGTTTTCCGCTATGGTCTTTATGAAATTGAATTATAAATCTTAACGCGTGCGAGGGCCGGGCGGAGTGAACTGAGCGACCCATTTAAATACCTCGGCAAGTATGGCAAGAGGATATGGTCAAAAGACATGTGTAATGATTATGAAAATATCATTGAATGTTTATGTAGCGTTGCTGTTCACATCAGCAGCGATTTCAGAAAAAAAAAATTGTTTTCGTTTTGCCACTGGATTCTTTTTTCCTTGTAAAATTGTTTACCAGAGTTGTTTACTCCCCGGTTTAATAAAGCCCAGAGGAAAAAGCAAAGGCGAACCGGCCGGTATTGTGTGTCGCTCTGGCCGCATGTTGTGCATGCACCGGCCGGCTTATTTATCTGAAAGCATTTTGTGTGGGCAGGGCTTGCATTGTATTGTGTGTGCGTACCTGAACTTCTTCATTATAATCAGGATCAGGACAAGTTGCTCCAGAGCAACCTCTCTGAACCTCATCATTGAGTCTTATTAAAATTATGCCTTGGCCTGGGGAATTGTGCATCAGTTTCAAATTTTGGTCAATTTTTGGGAAACAATACAAGTTTGTATCCCAGTTTTTTATACATTTTTAAATGTTTTTTAAAGTGTATATAGGGCCTAAATATAAGCCTACTCTCAAGTCCGATGTATACTCCAATTGGCGATCGCGATTGCGCAGGCCGCAAAGAAATTTGAGCCCGGAATTTGAGCTGAAATGTTATGACTTCGCTTCACAGATTTGGATTTGGTTCAACTTTGGGGGGTGGGGGTAGGCCAGCAAAGTTCCTATAAGAAAGCACAGAGTGGGCAACAATTCTTTGCGATACTCTGTGATATTTTGATGAAGTATACATGAATGCCTTACACAAAGCTGCAAATTATTTTTTTCATCACATTACAGGGTTCGGTTTTTGCCGGCAAAAACCTGTTTTTGCCGCAAAGTGGCAAAACCTGGTAAAACTGTTTTTGCCTGGTTTAAACCGCAAAATGGCAAAAACTCACATTAGTCACTCAAATATTAAAAAGTGGCACAGAAAGCTCATAAAAAGTAACACACAACTTTTAATGAATCATTCAACATATTTTTTGTCTCATCATGTCCTTGAAATGAAAAAAGTTTTGAATTTGATACATGCCACATTTCAGTTAAATGCACTTGGGTAATGAAAACGCATGCCTTTAATTTCTTAATATATTGCTTATAATTACAAAATCTGGCCTTGTTACACTCGAGAACTTATTTTTGTAACTTAATAATTTGTTTTGAGATGTAAAAACTGAACTATAAATAACTTTTTTAGTTTTTGCCATTTCCAAGTGGTTAAAACCACGGTTTTTTCCACCTGCGGCAAAAACCTGCGAACCCTGCATCACAACTTATTGCGAAATGGCGAAGTGGAGTATACATCGAACTTAAAACAGCAGAATAACACCAGTGGTGGCACCATGGGGGGGGAACCAAGGAGAACAGTGGCAGTGCATTGATTGGTCACCCCAGGTTACATAAGAAATAAATAAATAAACCACTTTTTGCAACACTTTTTGCACAAAAGTTGTTGATTTTGTCCCTCCCCCTGAAATTCACCCAAAAAAAAAAAACCACCTTGCATCGCCACTGAACTTCACCCCCTGGTCGCTAGTTGGGGGACAATGGGGTGCTTACTAAGTATTGTTGAAAATAAATGTACAATGCAGACTTGGAAAAAAATTGTAAAGGATGTGAAGAGAGGGATTCTATTTTGTCTAAAATATATGTTAAATATAAAGGCCCAAGAACTTTTTGAAAATGTCATTTAGGCCAACAGAATTGTAGGCCTATAAACCAGGGATATAAACCTAAGTACTAAGGCCTATTATACAGGCCTTCCCCTATTGCTAAATGTTTGACATGTTCACAGTTGATTGGGGGAGGACTTCTGCATATTGCTAGGTGTGGCTATTTGCTGATACCAGTATCATGCCATATACTGGTTCTAGGCCAAGTTTAGGTCAATTTAACTTGTGTGTTTATAGCCCTAAGGACTGTAGGGGGGTGGCTCAAGTTTGGTTTGGGTAGGAGTGTGCTGCTGAGAATTTGAAAGTGGACCCATCAATACACCAATTTTTCAAGTAATTTGGACCCATCGATATACCAAGAGTTAAACACAAATTGTCTTAATTTTTACAACTTTACCCCCAAATTTGTGAGGCAAAATTGGGATATTTTCCTAAAAATGTAAATGACCCATCCATACACCAATTCTTGAAATTTAGCAAAACTTCCCTTAAAATTCCAAAATCTAACAAAAGAGTGAGATAGTAATTATCATGATCATTTAATTGTTTGAACTTTGACCACCTTATCTAGAAACAAATACACCTGTTTACTTCTTTGTTGCTATTGTTTACAAAACCAAGAAATCCAATCAAGTATTTGCATTTTTCAAGTTCAAACAAACATTGACTTATCTTGCCTGTTTGGTGTCTAGCCTGATATCAATGGCAAATAGTATTAGGGTATCTTGAATTGTCAGCAAAAAACAATTGTTCAGGTTTTAGCAGTTGGGGAGGAATGCCGGCTCATGATCTCATTTGGAAAAAAATGAAGAAAAGGGGTAAAATGATTGACATTTCAACATTCCCTCATTTTCAACTCATGTGTTCTTGATGATCAGGATGCTTTTTGTAGTAATTCTAAACATTTTCGATATTTTCATACAAAATAATGCATTTATTTATTATTGTGTGTGGGGGGAGGAGGGCTGAGAAAGGTGGACCACTGGAGCTCTAGCTGTTTGATAAAGTCTGCCTTCATAAGCAGATCGTCAAAGAGCTGCCATTTCGTGTGGAGCACACCTTGATTGCAGACTTCAATTGAATAGATTTGGTGTAGCTGGGCAACAAGGCCAAAATGTGCCAACAAGATATGAAGCAAATATTTCGCCATATTTGTACTTCGTATTTACTTTCCTTCAGTGTTTTATAGGTCAAAGAAGTTAAGGTCTCAGATATTTTCAAACCTGAAAATGTGGTTATGTTAAACAAATGCAAACATAAAGTTCTTCTCCTTGGGATAGCAAATATGGAAATATGTATAGGCCTACCAATCAATGATGCATAGGCCTGCCAGGTGAATGCTGGGGAGGGACTTGGGCGTGAACTTGCATTTTTATGCCCATTTTGTCTACCTTGAAAGAACAGCCTAATTGGGGCACATTTGAAAATGAATATAGTACTAGGCCTGTGCCTCTTTGAAGCATTTGATTTCATTGCCCCAGAAGTTAGTATTTCAGACTCAATTGCAAGTTTTTGCAACTTTGTCAAATATTTGCAAGATTGTAGTAAAAATTGGGATTCTAACCAGACTACAAAACTTTTTGTTTGTATTTTGTGAACAGTGCCAAGACACCCAAAGTAGAAGAGGAGCCTCTGATGGATGATGTGATGGCAGCAATGGTGCTTACTAGTCTTTCTGCAAGTCCTCTTGGTGGCTATCGTAGCAGACACAACTCAAATGAATCTACAGCTTCATCAACATCAGGTAGGAACCAATCAACTCTGATACAATGTACATTGGACTATTATTGGGCTACCAAAAAAGAACTTTAGAAACACAATCCTCGATGGAAGGACTTTCCACATGGGTGATACTGATGGGGTGACCCCCTCATCCCCCTGGCAAAGTGGCAACACCTCTGTTGTAAATTGTCCACTTCAAACTTTTCTGGAGAGAAACCTTGGAGAGCTTTCACAGTCGGTTGCCAATGCATTTTTTTGTTCATAAGAATTGAGATATTGCGAAACAGTTGTTACTCAGGAGGAGGGGAGGGGGTATAAACTTCAAAAACTTGTCCTTTGTTATCACCCTATGTTGATCCGCATAACAATGTTGTGCTTTAAAAGTCCATGAAATAACATGTAAATACTTCAGAAGCCCTTGTACTTTAATGGAATAATACAAGTTTGTTTACTTTCTGATCGAGAAATAAAAATTCATTTTGTATTTTACTGAAGCATGAACTAGTCTTTGTATTCCCATATCACGTAGCATACCATTTAATGATAATGATATTGTGGGCATGAGTGTTGAGTCACATGTCAGCGAACCGGGTAAATCAACGAGGAACCGAGTTAAAAGCACGTATCCATCCATTCAGTAATGCTGCTGATAATATAATCAGATTTATGCTGGCAGCAGCAGCATGCGCAGATGTACAATTTGTGTGGGTTTAGTCACGTTCCTGGGCCAGCTAAAAATGCCTATTTACATAAAGCTAGGTCAAGGCCATATTACAGAATTGACCTGCTCCAGGATTGTAAACAAAGTCGGTGAGTTGCTCAACCACATAAATAGTGCATTTGTTGAAAATACCGGCTTTTATTAACAATCATAAAGATTATCTATCTTTTTTGTCAATTTTGAACAAGATAATTTCGATGATATAAAATTGTGACGTATGTATGCGGATTTATTTGCTTTGTACTGTCATTGGTGATCTTTGTAATTACCATATTGACTGTGTAGTGTACTGTGTACATTTTGTGTGCGTCAATTGGCAAAATTTAATTCATATTTCTGCAGTATTTAATAAAGCAGACGTAAAGATATGGAATTTTCAGATAGAAATTCAGCTGATACTCAACATTTACATTTACAAAGACAAACGTTCATATCCAATTTAGCTATCCAAATAAGAACAGCAATACAAAGTTATTCAGTCTACATTCCGGAGTTGATAACTGGTGAGGGGAAGGGGAGCAGCTTCAAATTTGAGCACACCTTGAAAAAGCCAAGGTAGCCTTTGCCCCCTCCCCCTCTCCCAAGGAAAGTCCTGGATATGCCACTGCTGTCAAATATAAATTTAGCCTATTTTTGGTCAAATTTTTGTCCACCCTGAAAGTCACAGTTGCCTTTCCCCCCTTCTCATCTGCTCCCACCACCCCTCCCCCTGCAAGGGGGTGGATACTAGGCCAAATTCTGTTAAACACTGCAAGTAGGTCACATCTTCCATTCAGAAAATCACAGTGTTGCTCCTTCTTGCTTGTTTAGCACTTGTTTGGTTGGAAAGGAGTATGTGAAGTGTCACTTAAGAGAGTTGAAGCAACAAAGAAATAATATAAGAAACACAAAGTGGGCTGAGGAGAGCCTTTGGGGTACAAACTGAACTTTGACTCTGGTGTGGAATAACAATGTATGGTTATTGTTTGGGTCATGGGAAGGGTGAGCTGGCTTTCAGTGAAAAATTGTGTAATTTCAAAGCATCGAAAATATACCAAACCATTTTCTGAACTTAATGTTGTCATATTCCCGATGTCATGTTCTAGCTTGGTCTCTTAAGAAACACTACACCACGTTCACTATTAATATAATATGACCCTTTCAGATCTTGTTCGTCAGAAATGATTAGTTCGGATACTATTGATCAAGCAAACAATAACTAGAAGGTCTTTGATGTCCAACAGAATTATATGTTCTGTAGCACACAATATCTCTTGACCAAGAGGAAATATTACAAATCCCTTTGTCAGTGTGATAATGTGCCAGATCGCATTTCTTTTTGTTGCGTAAAATTTCACAAATAGCCTTCTGGCGACAAATCGGTGAATAACCTCTGCACCAAAATATAACCAGAGATTTGAGCCAGAGTTGTGTTCTGCGCTTGAATGCACTTGTGTGCTATGCATTATCATGGACAAAAAACACTGGGTGCACCTGAGTGTGTCGCTGAACATGTCATGCGCTGCTTTTGAAAGCGCACGTCACACTTGCAGCGACCACAAAACGGAAATGAAAAAAGTGAAATTATACCTGCTAATGACAGTGGACATGGGTCATCTTTGTTCTCCGATTCAGAAAATAATAAAAATGACCAGAATTACATGTTGATGAAGTGTAATATTAAACCAGGTGGTGGGCGGTCTTAAGAGGGCATTGATATGGGACTGAACTTGTGTACGTCACTTTAATTGTTTCCTAAAAACGTGCGGAATAATTATAATAAAATTTCACACATTTTGATGAGAGAACAACAAAATTATAATTAAAAAGATAATTGAAAACATGGCTACCTGACCAGGTTAATTTAGTTCTATGCCTGGTAGGGAAAACAAGGAAAATTAGATTAATAAATTGCATAAATGTTGACTAATTATGATAGTATTGCTCAGGTCTTTTGTGGAGCATTGTCGTCAATTTCAAAACTGATTTGTTTTTGAATAAAAGCCAACAACATTCTTCACTTGTAAACATTTCAATCTGAAAGAAAATTTAAGTATTGATTTCTGAATTTTACTGCACGTAACACATGTAAAATTCACTTTCAAGAAACAATGATAGGGATATTTAATTATCTGCTATCAGGGGCAAGTTGAGTGTCATGGGCATGTTTCATGGGCGTAATATTAAAGCCTGCATGTTCTCTAACTGACCAGCCCTTCCCTGCAGCTTGACCATGTGAAGAGTGGACAAAGAGGAATCATTAACCCTGATTGCCCCCATGATGACCTTGGGAGCTGGCGCCAGTCATTGACCAAATCAGATTCCAGCTCTACCACCAAGTAGGGGGCTGATCCGCTTAACTTATGCATCATTTTCTCAGAATAATTCATCGCTTTTGATTTTGTTGACATTTAATTATACCCTAGAATTGTTTCAGCTTTATTCCTGGGCATCATCACTAGAATTGAAGCATATGGACGGCCAGGAAGGGTCATAGGAGGTCTTCAAGTTAAAAATGGCTCTTAAGCCATGTTGATAAATTCTGAAAACCTATATTTCCAGATAAAAATAGAATTTACAAACAGGGCTACTGTGTAAGGATAGAAAATCTAATCATGGTACCGGTATAGGCAAATTATAGGTCTGCGATCTTGAAATATTTCAATAATTTTGAGCAAGAATTTTTAATTTTGATGGTCTAGGTTATTCACTTGCCCCCTTAGTTTGATTACAATCTTGATGACCAATCGGTGAACCACCCCGGGGTTGCAGGTGTATCCTTAGCCTGGGGCCAGATGGTGAGAGGGGGATTTCTTTCTTTTACGTTTTTTTGTTTCTTTTATTATTTTAATAATTTCTCTAACCACATGGAAATATTGACCATAATGGGATTGATAAGCAATGGTTCAGTTCACTGGGTGAGACAAAGATGGCATGTATTACATGCAAAATCCTTCCAAGGTTTTTTGTTCCTTTGTTTAAATGCAGGATCCAAGTTTCTTGATAGTGTCGTGCATTTTGTGTGATTTTCTGTTTTTTTGTTAGCATCTTTTGGTATTCTTGTGCCTAATATGGAACAATATAGGCCTAATTGTCATCAAGAAGTTAAAAAGCTAGGAGACTAATAATTATTTAAAGTAATACAGAGTTCATGAGTTGATTCATCAAATTTTAAATATGGGAGAGATTAAGAAAGATTCTGAAGTGACACACGTGAACCTAATTTGAAGTTTGACGCTCTTTAGTACTTTTTACCTGCAGAGAATGGTGGAATAATACATGATGGTAGTACAAGTACAGGCTTTAATTTATATTTGGCACACCTTTCAGAAAATTATATAAATGAAACTTCTGATTGATAGTTGCTACCCCACCAGGGTACATACTAGGAAAATAAACTTACACATCAGTACTAATTTTATCATTGATTCCATCCATTATGTTATTTTACACTCACTTGGCATAGGCCTACAACTCAACCCTAAAAATAAACAATTCGGATTTAAACTAGTATTAGTGTGTGATACCCCCACAAGGGCACAGCATTGTTTAGGTGATATTGATCGCAGTTATTTTCTCCTCATCTCCTTAAAATACACACAAGAAAAATATCAATAATTGGTGTCATTGGCAGCTATCTTCAAAGGATAGTTATAATCAGAATCGCAAGAGAACCAAAAACAACTGCTCTGCATGCATGACGTCAGAGATGTTTTGTATTACAATTTTCGCAGAAGGACACCATTATCTTTATCAATACCTCTGGTATTAAGTAACTCTGTAAATAGATTTATCAATGTAAGTTTATAGTTTATTGATGTACAATCAATATTACAATAACGGGGTCATGTCGTTATTCAAGGACCGTTATTCAAGGGTCATTACTCGAATTTACAACAAGGCTCATTATTCAAGGGTCATTACTCAAGGTTCACTATTCAAGGGTCATTACATTCAAGGGTCATTATTCAAGGGTCGTTATTCAAGGGTCGTTATTCAAGGGTCATTACTCGAATTTAAAACAGGGCTCGTTATTCGAATTTACAAGGGTCATTCCTCCGAATATAAAGCAAGGTTCGCTATTCCGGATTTAAAATAAGGGTCGTTGCTCCGCGTTTCAAACAGGGCTCGTTATTCCGAATTTACAAGTAGGCTCATTATTCCGAATTTAAAATAAGGCTCGTTATTCCGAATTTAAAACTAGGCTCGTTATTCAAGGGTCATTACTCGAATTTAAAACCACGCTCGTTATTCCGAATTTAAAACAAGGGTCGTTATTCGAATTTAAAATAAGGCTCGTTATTCCGAATATAAAACTAGGCTCGTTATTCGAAGGGTCATTACTCAATTTAAAACCACGCTCGTTATTCGAATTTAAAACAAGGGTCGTTATTCAAGGGTCATTACTCAATTTAAAGCAAGGTTCGATATTCCGAATTTAAAATAAGGCTCGTTATTCGAATTTAAAACAAGGGTCGTTATTCGAAGGGTCATTACTCGAATTTAAAGCAAGGTTCGATATTCCGAATTTAAAATAAGTCTCGTTATTCGAATTTAAAACAAGGGTCGTTATTCCGAAGGGTCATTACTCGAATTTAAAGCAAGGTTCGATATTCCGAATTTAAAATAAGGCTCGTTATTCGAATTTAAAACAAGGGTCGTTATTCGAAGGGTCATTACTCCGAATTTAAAGCAAGGTTCGATATTCCGAATTTAAAATAAGTCTCGTTATTCGAATTTAAAACAAGGGTCGTTATTCGAAGGGTCATTACTCGAATTTAAAGCAAGGTTCGATATTCCGAATTTAAAATAAGGCTCGTTATTCCGAATTTAAAACAAGGGTCGTTATTCGAAGGGTCATTACTCGAATTTAAAGCAAGGTTCGATATTCCGAATTTAAAATAAGTCTCGTTATTCGAATTTAAAACAAGGGTCGTTATTCCGAAGGGTCATTACTCGAATTTAAAGCAAGGTTCGATATTCCGAATTTAAAATAAGTCTCGTTATTCCGAATTTAAAACCAGGCTCGTTATTCCGAATTTAAAACAATGCTCGTTATTCCGAAGGTACATCACTGCGAATTTAAAGCAAGGTTCAATATTCCGAATTTAAAATAAGTCTCGTTATTCGAATTTAAAACAAGGGTCGTTATTCGAAGGGTCATTACTCGAATTTAAAGCAAGGTTCGATATTCCGAATTTAAAATAAGTCTCGTTATTCCGAATTTAAAACAAGGGTCGTTATTCAAGGGTCATTACTCGAATTTAAAGCAAGGTTCGATATTCCGAATTTAAAATAAGTCTCGTTATTCGAATTTAAAACAAGGGTCGTTATTCGAAGGGTCATTACTCGAATTTAAAGCAAGGTTCGATATTCCGAATTTAAAATAAGTCTCGTTATTCCGAGGGTCATTTCCGAATTAAAAAGTAGGCTCGTTATTCCGAATTTAAAACCATGCTCGTTATTCCGAATTTAAAACAAGGGTCGTTATTCGAAGGGTCATTACTCGAATTTAAAGCAAGGTTCGATATTCCGAATTTAAAATAAGTCTCGTTATTCCGAATTTAAAACAAGGGTCGTTATTCGAAGGGTCATTACTCGAATTTAAAGCAAGGTTCGATATTCCGAATTTAAAATAAGTCTCGTTATTCCGAATTTAAAACAAGGGTCGTTATTCGAAGGGTCATTACTCCGAATTTAAAGCAAGGTTCGATATTCCGAATTTAAAATAAGTCTCGTTATTCGAATTTAAAACCAGGCTCGTTATTCGAATTTAAAACCATGCTCGTTATTCCGAATTTAAAACAAGGGTCGTTATTCAAGGGTCATTACTCGAATTTAAAGCAAGGTTCGATATTCCGAATTTAAAATAAGTCTCGTTATTCCGAATTTAAAACAAGGGTCGTTATTCGAAGGGTCATTACTCGAATTTAAAGCAAGGTTCGATATTCCGAATTTAAAATAAGTCTCGTTATTCGAATTTAAAACCAGGCTCGTTATTCCGAATTTAAAACCATGCTCGTTATTCGAATTTAAAACAAGGGTCGTTATTCGAAGGGTCATTATCTCGAATTTAAAGCAAGGTTCGATATTCGAATTGAAAATAAGGCTCGTTATTCCGAATTTAAAACAAGGGTCGTTATTCAAGGGTCATTACTCAATTTAAAACCAGGCTCGTTATTCGAATTTAAAACCATGCTCGTTATTCGAATTTAAAACAAGGCTCGTTATTCGAAGGGTCATTACTCAATTTAAAACCAGGCTCGTTATTCCGAATTTAAAACAAGGGTCGTTATTCGAATTTAAAACAAGGGTCGTTATTCGAAGGGTCATTACTCGAATTTAAAGCAAGGTTCGATATTCGAATTGAAAACAAGGGTCGTTATTCCGAATTTAAAACAAGGGTGGTTATTCAAGGGTCATTACTCAATTTAAAACCAGGCTCGTTATTCGAATTTAAAACCATGCTCGTTATTCGAATTTAAAACAAGGCTCGTTATTCGAAGGGTCATTACTCGAATTTAAAACCAGGCTCGTTATTCGAATTTAAAACCATGCTCGTTATTCGAATTTAAAACAAGGGTCGTTATTCGAAGGGTCATTACTCGAATTTTGGAGTAATGATTCTTCGATATTGATTCTTCGGAATAACGAACCTGGTTGAAAATTCGATTCAATAGGGTTCGTTATTCGAAGGGTCATTACTCGAAATGACAATAATGGGCCTTATAGGTAAAAAAACCAATACAAAAGAAAGAAAGAAAGAAAGAAAGAAAGAAAGAAAGAAAGAAAGAAACTAATTAATCAATTAACTAATTAATTAATACTTTGGTTAAATAAAAGCGAAAAATACAAAAATAACCTAATTTGCATATTTAACTGGCGGCCATCTTGGGTTTTTAGATGTCGGGATTTCAACAGAGTAAAGGTACAAAACGAAACATGCTAGAAACCTAACTTTTTTAATGAACGATAAAAAAGTATGGAGTTAGATTTTGTTAAACATGAATTGGTATAATAATAGCGTTCCCTATTAATGAACTGGAAATAAAAATGTTTGGGTTTTAAATACTTGTTTAAACACTTCAATACGTTACTTTGTAATACCTTTAAAGGTTACCATGATTACAGTTAAGGTACATGAGGTAAAGACTAAATTAACCAAATTAAACAGTAAATTAAACAGTCACGTAAATACTCAAAAACACTAAGGGCTAACTATAGCCCCTAGGTCTATGGCCTAACGATAAACACATTTAAAGCAATAATGTGTGATTTGCATAAAGAATAGATTCCTATTTAAATGTTTGTTTTCGCTTTTAATAGTTTTAATTCCCCTATAACACATTCAAGATGTTAACAAAAAATATGTCCCGGCACTCCGGCCATATTCAAGGTTAAAGGTCAACACAGTGGTCAAATTTCAAAGTTGCTCAAATCTGGTTAACAAATTATTCCTCTCATTGCAAGGATTCAGAAAAAGTATAGTTTGACCTACCTCGACTTCACGTTCTTGAGTTATAAGCAAAAGGTCAAATTTTGGGCGGTGGTCAGTTTTTTTGGCCACACAGGGGCCAACAATTAAAAATGCTCCGATTTCAACGCAAATTGTCTCAAATTGCTCGTCATGCAAAAGCAAGTCAAAGAAGGATTTGTTTGCACTGTCTAAAATGCTTCGTTATTGACAAAATTGGCCATAAAGTAATTTTTGGCCCCTATGTGGCCAAAAAACTGGAAAAGCGTTCATTTTCTAAACATGTATGCCCTACTGAACTCGGGGAGGATGGTTGGGGGTATAGTGCCGACAGGCGTTGGGTAGTAGGGGCCTGTCGGTAATAAATGGTGATTAAAAGGGTTTATTGGGTATTATAAAAATGAAAAAAGGGTAATTGCGTGTAAATTTTTGACAAAATGGGTTTATTGGGTATAAGACTTGAAAAAGGGAGTTATCGGGTAGAGAAATTTCAATAAATATGGAACAAATTTCAAAAGTTTTAATTTTTTGCAAATTTGCAATAGAAATATAGATGCCAATAGTTTGATTTTAAGTTTCTTCATTAATTACTTCATGGCATTTTTATGATAAAATTGGGGAGAATGTAAAAAAAAAGGAGGGTCTCATCTAGCATATTGACTTTAAAAAAGGGGTCTTTTCTTATTATTCGGCTCAATTCCAATCAGCGGAATTAGCGGACGGAAAACTGGATGGCGCCTCTGCCGAACTAAATTTCCTTTTTTTTCATTTCATATTATGTTAGGGAAATGTGGCTGGGAGAATGTATGTATGGCGAAGAGTGGTGTGAGATCTAGCTATCTCGCTGGCAGTTTTCCGGTCCGCTAATTCCAGCTGATTGGAGTTAGTCGAGCCACATACGCCCAAAACGCCATCATCGGCAGGATGGGTGCCAGTTATAAGATAACTCTTGACAGGCACATTATACCCGTCTATTCAAAAGTTGAGTGCTCTCACTGAACTTTTAGGGTTGAAATCCATGAACACGAAGACAGAGTAGGCCTATTAATCAACTGATGACACAATCTTAGAAACAAACAGGTTGTAGGGGTTCTACATACAGGACAACTAGGGGTTCTAGGAAATTGCAAGAACTCAAAATGGCGGGCTTTAACAGAACCTGGCTTCTCATGCCTAAAATGGTTCTTTCTGGCCCTTGCATAACCCTTTTTATTATAGTTCTACGTACATGACATTCTAAGTATAGGTTATCTCGAAAGTCTCTTTACCATTTCGAGCCTTTATATCTCTCACATGTATTATCGTAAGGGAAATCCAAATACATATTTGAAAAGAGCACACTTGTACAATTATTCTCAAACTCAGGTGCCCTTTTTAAACCATGGATATCAACTTTTAGATATTCAAGTCAGGAATGTTTGCTAATGATGTTTACCAACTGTAGATATTTGATTTTGGACTTCAGAAGTTTAAATTCTGTCACTAGAAGCTACTGGACCTTTCAAAACAAGAAAATACCTGGTTAAGTTTCAGCTAGATTACCATTATGTCATCAAAAGCTGCTTGAAATGGCAAAGCCGATGTAAGCTTTCATGTTGGATCCTCGTATAGGCCCCGGTATAGGCCTACACTTTAAAGGCTACGTTCTACATTCAGTTTGGATATGTTAAGAAATTTCATGTGAGACCAAGGAAAAGTCAGTAATAATATATCTTAGTAAATGATTTCATTTTACTCAGTACTTGATATGTTTTTCCGGGTTTTTCCCTTTAATGACGCATTTTGATGCAATGAAAGTTGCCCTGAATTTTCCGGTCCACTGATTCCGCTGATTAGAGTTAGCCGAGCTAAAGCGCCCAAAACGTCATCAACGCCAGGAAGGGTGTCAATTATAAGAAAACTGTATCAAAATATGTCAATCGCTCCCTCAAAACCAGGAACATGGTATTGGCAAACTATGATCTTTGAGAATGTGATATAGGCCTATTTAAAAATGAGAAAATATGTTTGAAAATGTTATCAAAAGTTTGATAATACGGTGAGATTTTCAATGTTTTTAGATAAAAGGATTTGGTATTGTTAGTGTCACTTTTTGGTCCACGTCGAATATTCGATGCAACAAGTTTTTGCTATTCAATATTAATACAGGGTGTCCCAGAAAAAATTACCGAGTGAATAGAATTGAACGTAAGTCAAGAAGTAGACATAAGAATCAAAAAATTAAAAATGTAGCGCATAGCCTATTTGATTGTGCATCACGTACGAAAATTTTATTTGATTCGGTTGACTGGTTGCGAAGATATTAACGATTACATAATGCGCGCATCAATGCAGTTCATTCCAAGTTTGAGCATAGGCGCTTTTTTCATACTCGCGCACCGCTTTCTAAAGTTTGTCTATCTCATTAAATTTAGTCCACATTATCTATTTTATAATCCGACGGTGTTATGTTATTCATGCTTTCACTGAAGATGATAACATTTTGTCCGAGAAAACTTTGATTTCTGCAATTGGAAGCTTTCCAAGTTTAATTCTTCAGGTTGTGCAAATAGTTTAAGTTTCCAAAGAACATTTGAGCCACAAATGACAATGACCAAGTGCTTACAGTTAACGTGTGATTTTTGATACCATGCAACATTAATGTTGAAGTTTTAAAAGATTTACACTTTGCATTACAAGTTCTGCGAAAGATTCCAAAAGCTTAAATGTCTGTGAGAATTGTTTTAAGCCAGCTGGGGTTCTTTTTTGCAATAATTCTTTATACAACATTAATATCAACATTAACGAAAAAGATATTTACAAGTACCGAGCATCATCTTACATGCAAGCTTTCAATTTCAATATCGTGCTGGTTGTTTTCAAATTTTAACAAAACCTAATTAAATGTTTTGAAAGAAACAGATTGTTTAAAAAGAACGAAAAGGATTTCACAGAACAAAACATGAAGCCCATTGACATTTAACCACTATTATATAGTGCTCATTGTGTTGCAGAATTATCTTTCTCTCAAACTTGGAATGAAATGAATTGACGCATGCGTTATGTAATCGCCCATTTCTTCGCAATCAGTCAACCGATTCCAGTAAAATTGACATACATGATGCAGAATAAGATGGGCTACACGCTGATCTTTCAATATTTGGATTCTGATGTCTATTTCTCGACTTACGTCCAAATTCATTCGCTCGGTAATTTTTTCTGGGACACCCTGTATGTCTATTATATTTCCATAATGAATTACAATTCACCTAACGCATTGTATTTTCATGTACTATATTATGGAAGAAAAGATGATGCAGCTCTGGCTAGCTTGCTAATCAAATTTTGTTTTCAAATTTTATAATCGCAACATCATAATAACCTTAAGGCGTGTCGGAATAGTCATGCAGAAACTCAATTTTCATTGTATAGATTAGGAGATTAATGAAAAGTTAAGCTGGTTTCATACTTTCTGCCGCTTGCCGCTGAGCGGCATGACGCTTCATCATGCCGCTTGTACTTTTCTGCAAGCGGAGCGGCACACCGCTAAGCGGCAGCGGCATGACTCTGAAAGCTACTCTTGCCGCTCAGCACCGCTCAAAAATCGTATTTTGTTCTCATGCGTCAGAGCGGCACCGCACCGAGTTGACTTGAATTCAACTCCCAGCGGTGCTGCCGCCGCGGCAAAGCGGTGGAGTAATCGATATATCGGCTTGCCGCTGATCACCGCTAGCGTTTTTAGTGAGATTGCGCAGTGAAGTAAAATCATCTTCAGAGCGGCAAAGCGGCAAGCGGCAGGAAAGTATGAAACCAGCATTACACCTCGAAGATTTGAATGGGTACGGAATGCAAAGAAACAAAAAAAACCCAAAAAAACAAAGGGGGGCACTGAAGTGGGCAAATGGCGAAATGATGATATTGTATACACTCCTAGATAGTGAGAACCAATCAAAGCCTCCGTAAAGCTGGTTTCATACTTTCTGCCGCTTGCCGCTGAGCGGCATGACGCTTCATCATGCCGCTTGTACTTTTCTGCAAGCGGAGCGGCACACCGCTAAGCGGCAGCGGTATGACTCTGAAAGCTACTCTTGCCGCTCAGCACCGCTCCAAAATCGTATTTTGTTCTCATACGTCAGAGCGGCACCGCCCGAGTTGACTTGAATTCAACTCCCAGCGGTGCTGCCGCCGCTGCAAAGCGGTGAGTAATCGATATATCGGCTTGCCGCTGGTCACCGCTAAGCGTTTTTAGTGAGATTGCGAGTGAAGTAAAATCATCTTCAGAGCGGCAAAGCGGCAAGCGGCAGGAAAGTATGAAACCAGCATTATGAGCGGCAAGCGGCAGAAAGTATGAAACCAGCTTTAGTAAATTACTAGCCGTGCATAAATTAGGGGTTCATTCATAGGATTGAGGGCATGATCGCTGAAATGCCCGAGGCGTGAGCCGAGGGCATAAACAGCGATCATGCCCGAATCCTATGAATGAACCCTGCTCATACATACCCAACATTCTTAGCAATTCAATACAGATGAAAATAATAAGGGTTTACAAGTTTAAATAACATTTCCATACCGTTTTCCTTCATAAATTGGAAGAAAATGAGTAGGCCTACTTGCAGGAAGCAGCTCCGCTCATGAGGTCAACGGCTGGGAGGCAGCGCGTCATCTTTTGCGCCCGCGTGAGATGGGCGCGGTGACAATCGCGTGTACGCAACACTAGCAAATCGTGGATCGTGTTAATTGGGTTCCAACGCTGCGTGACGCAGCTTGTTATGCCCCGCGTACTGGTCATAAACGGTATTTATAACCAGCAAAAAAGAGCGCAAATCCAATCAGAAACGCCGTTATATCGTGAGTATGTATGAATGTTGTATAATTGCACGGGCGCCGCACTCAGCGTAGTGCTCGTGAAAGTGCTTTCGGACGCGTTCATTTTTTACTTGCGAGTTGGTGCATTTGTATTTGCCTGCATTTCCCAAATTTTTAGTAACAATTTTGTTACAAAAATGAAAAAGTAACAGGATTTTTTTTCTCGTGTATGAAATAGGTTAATCATCGTATCACTTGTTGCTCGAGAATTGTACAAAATAATGCACTTGTACTGTGATGTTGATGCGTCTAATGCACTCCCCCCTTCGAGGCTCGTGCATTAGACGCATCAACATCTCAGTACTGCGATGCATTATTTTGTATAATTTCACTCCCAACAAGTGATACGCATGTATTAACCTATAATTAAGTCATATTCGGTTTTCTCATATTTAATTTCTTTGAAATTGCAGCTTCAATTGGCTTTTTTATTTGAAAGATATCGGATATTCGGTTCTCATTATGGTCATAGACGTGGACAAGATAACATAAAATTGAAACCACTTATCATTCCTTTTGTCTGGTACCAGCGGTTTTGTGCTCCTCCGTCACTAAACAAAGTGACGGAGAAGCACAAACCAGCTGGGACCGAGACTTTACTAATGCACGTATGCAATTTCTTTTGTATTTTATTGTTTTTATGAGGCAATTTTGACAAACTTGTAGTTAAACTGGTTATTAAACCTATTTTATTACAGAAAATTTTGTTTTTGTATCTTTTTTTATTATTGCAAATAGCCAAGCCATGTTTTGTGATTCAATTTGCATTTGTAAATAAGTGATAAATGTTTCATTTTTTTTCATCTCAAAACTAATTATTATGTAACAAAAAATATTTCTGACTGTAGGCCTAATAAGGCCAGATTTTGCAATTATAAGTATAAGAAATTAAAGGCATTGGGTGTCATTGCTCACAAGTGCACTTCACTGAAATGTGTCATCATATCAATGAGACAAAAAATGTGTTGAATGATTCATTATAACTTAAGTTGTGTGGTACTGTTTATGAGCTTTCTGTGTTACTTTTTAATATTTGACTGACTATATTTTTTGCAAGTTTTGGCCATTCTTTTTTTTTCTTTCTTTCTTATTTACTTGCTTACTTATTTTCTTTCTTCTCATTCTTTCTTTTTTTCTTTCTTTCGTTCTTTCTTTCTTTCTGTGTCTGTGTGTCTGTATGTCTTTCTTTCTTTTTATATTTCTGTCTGTCTTCCTCTCTCTCTCTCTCTCTATCCGTCATTTTTTTTATTTTTGTATTTCTTTATGTTTTGTCTGTCTGCCTGCCTTTCTGACTTTCGCTCATTTTTTTTTTCTTTAATTCTTTTTTTTTCTGTCTGTCTCTTTCTTTCTTTCTTTCCTTCTTTCTTTTAATACTTTCTTTTATTACTTTCTTTTATTACTTTCTTTATTTTTTGTCTGCTTTTTGTCTTTTTTTCTATTTGTCTTTCTTTGTCTCTCTTCTCTCTCTCGCCCTCCCCTTTCTTCGTTCTTTCTTTTATTCCTCTCTTTATATCCTTTCATTTTGTCTATATCTTTATCTCTCTCTCTCTCTCTCTCCATTCCTCTTCTTTCTTTCTTTCTTTCTTTCTTTGTTTCTTTCTTTCTTTCTTTCTTTCTTTTTTTACCTATAAGGCCCATTATTGTCATTTCGGAGTAATGACCCTTCGGAATAACGAACCCTATTGAATCGAATTTACAACCAGGTTCGTTATTCCGGAAGGAATCAATCTCGAAGGGTCATACTCAAATTGAGTAATGACCCTTCGAATAACGACCCTTGTTTAAAATTCGGAATAACGAGCCTAATTTTAAATTCGAATAATGACCCTTCGAATAACGACCCTTGTTTTAAATTCGGAATAACGAGCCTTCTTTTAAATTCGAATAATGACCCTTCGGAATAACGACCCTTGTTTTAAATTCGGAATAACGAACCTAGTTTTAAATTCGGAATAACGAGCCTACTTTTTAATTGAGTAATGACCCTTCGGAATAACGAGTCTCATATTAAATTCGAGTAACGACCCTTCGGAATAATGAACCTTAATATAAATTGAGTAATGACCCTTGAATAACGACCCTTGTTTTAAATTCGGAATAACGAGCCTGGTTTTAAATTGGAGTAATGACCCTTCGAATAACGACCCTTGTTTTAAATTCGAATAACGAGCCTTATTTTCAATTCGAATATCGAACCTTGCTTTAAATTCGGAGTAATGACCCTTCGGAATAACGACCCTTGTTTTAAATTCGGAATAACGAGCATGGGTTTAAATTCGGAATAACGAGCCTGGTTTTAAATTGAGTAATAACCCTTCGAATAACGACCTTTGTTTTAAATTCGAATAACGAGCCTTATTTTAAATTCGAATATCTAACCTTGCTTTAAAATCGGAGTAATGACCCTTGAATAACGACCCTTGTTTTAAATTCGGAATAACGAGCGTGGTTTTAAATTGAGTAATGACCCTTCGAATAACGAGCCTAGTTTTAAATTCGGAATAACGAGCCTTATTTTAAATTCGGAATAACGAGCCTAGTTGTAAATTCGGAATAACGAGCCCTGTTTTAAATTCGGAGTAATGACCCTTCGGAATAACGAGCCTTGTTTTAAATTCGAATAACGAGCCTGGTTTTAAATTCGAATAACGAGCCTAGTTGTAAATTCGAATAACGAGCCCTGTTTTAAATTGAGTAATGACCCTTCGGAATAACGAGCCTTGTTTTAAATTCGGAATAACGAGCCTGGTTTAAAATTCGGAATAACGAGCCTAGTTGTAAATTCGGAATAACGAGCCCTGTTTTAAATTGAGTAATGACCCTTCGAATAACGACCCTTCGAATACCGAACCTTGTTGTAAATTCGAGTAATGACCCTTCGAATAACGGTCCTTGAATAACGAACCTTATCGTTAATTCGGAGTAATGAACCTTCGGAATAACGACCCTTCGGAATAACGAAGCGAAACCACAATAACAATTTATAAATCCCCAACTAATGATAGAATAAGACCTTCCACTCTATCAATTGATTTTATTATGAATTATGAACGGTGAACTTTTGACATGTTTTTCTTCATGAATTTTGAATGTTCAGTACAACACTCTTTTCAAGGAAATGTGTTATTGTGGTCTTGCACTACAAGTCCAATCTATGTGAAATTGGCAGATTATGTCAAATAAATGGTGATGAGCTAATAATATCCGTACTTGGAAGCGAAGTGCATAAATAGTGTGCAAAAATATGAAATGAAATATGAAATTCACTTATGAAGGCAGGGGGAGATACCCCTCCCCATTATTTGCACCAGAGATAAATTAAGTTAATTTCTTTTGAGAAATTCTTCACCAGATGCCCCACCCCATAATTAAATGAGATAATTCTAAATATTGACATCATTAAAATCCCTAATTTTTAGAATGGTACTTGGAACTGAATGTTTAATACTTGGTAATATTTACTCATAAATTTCTTCAATACCCATTCAATGTGGGAGGGGCTAACAAACTGCTTAAGACTTTATGAATAGTATTAATATTTATTTACCATTGTTAACCAGAAATCATCTTATGAAGTAGATACCATGTGAAAATATTTGCACAGTAGTCATGGAACAGATGCAAGGAGATTGTCATCATATAGATTGTGCTCCCTGAAGTGAATATAAGAGGGGTTTCTGGGAAAGCAGGAAAGCCTCTGCTGATACAGTAGTGTTGATTAAAGCTTAATGAACTTGAGCGTACGGTGTGCATTGACATGGTTTTCATTACTATGCGCATTATGATGCAGGGCAATGACCTAGTAATTTATATAGTGTGCATCGATCAACATTGAATGCATGCATTCATGTGTGTACTAGAAGCAGCCTGAGTTCTCATCACTCGCCTGCTTATGTGCGCTTGACAAATATGTTATACCAACTTATTGTAATATAATTTAAAAAAGAAAAGCAAGAGAACTAAGTTACCATTGCAAACTGGTTGAAAAGAACACTATACATGATTGCACTTTCACACCTACTCGCAAAAAGGGGACTATATTTTGAATAATAATGTGAGAACATAATTTTTTCATTAAACAAATATGCCATCACCTGCAGTCTGGATAGCAAACATCAATAGGGGGCTATTTCTCAAATATATTGCCAAATATTCTGCACAGTTGTAAATTGAATCTTAAAAATCTTCAGCTCTGAGCCCTCCCATCCCCTTCTAAATGCCCAAAACTAAGACTTGGTACCCGGATGGTAGTAGCCTACTCTACTCTATAGAAAAGTTTCTTTATTTCAATAAACTATGATGCATTTACACATTTTAGAAAACTATCCAGGTACACTAAATATTTCAATTGTATTGTTTTCTTATTTTGATTTTCTAGATATCTTGCTGCCTACAAGTCCAAGGAGTCCACCTCCATTTGGAGACATGTCTTTTAGCCCAACCAGTAGTGGTCATTTCAGCTGGGACATGAACTCGAGGGGAACACCATCACCAGTCTCATCAACAAGTAAGACTCCTTCATCTTTTAAGTTAAAAATCATCATCATCTTTTAGTTCCAACTAATAATAAAAATTCCTTTAAAAAAGGAATGGGGTGCCCAATGGGAGCTTTGACTAATAAAAATGGAATCAGGTCCAGTATGTTCATTTGAACGAATTTTTAGCTCAAATTGTGTCTAAACTTGAGTTAACTATTCAGTGGGGTTGAGTCACTGAATATCATTTGAGTCGATCAGACCATTTTAACTCGTGAGTCATGAGTTAAAGTCATGAGTCATGACTTGCTACAAAGTTTGGTTAGTTTTCAGCAACATGATTATATGATTACATCATTTCCAACAGGGGGCTGAAACTTGGCAGTAATTGAAATGTGCAACTTGAGTGAAATTTATGAAACTTGGGAAGTTGAAATAAATAAAATGTAAAGGACAATATATTAGATGGTAGTCACAGAGATGCAGGGATAGATGACTCTGATATGAACCACAAAGAAATACCTATGCAATGTATGAGCACGTTTAAAAAAAAAGCACCTCACTTAACTCTGTAAAATTAAACAGAGTTTTCTTACAATCATGACAATGGAAAAGTCCAGAACCAAGTCAGTGTGTTTATTTCTTTCATGCTTTTGTGTGTGTGTGTGTGTGTGTGTTTTAACAATCCCTGGCCGCTATTTCAAGGGCATTTAATTATTGTCCCAAAGGCAGATCAGTGTAACCTTGATCTTGTGTTTCCCTACATGAGCACTACTGTGTGCTCAAGTTGTTGTTCAACTACATGTAGGGATGCCAGACTTGCTTGAAGTGTGTTCCTTGGGTTTTCCAGGATCTGTGCCTAAGGGCAGGTAGCAAACTAGACCCTGGACAAAGTGACCTGGTCATTGGTCACTATTTACAAACCACAATCAAACTAGACAGTGGTCAGACTATCAGGAATATTGATATTACTGATTAAACAGCCTGGTCAGTTCAGGACAATTCCAACCAATTGGTCAATTCTGCAAATAACATGTCCAAGGGCAGTTGGTCATTATCACTAGACCATTGGTTTTGAACCTCCCTCAGGAAAAGTTTTACTCCATTGACTTATTTAAGTCCGCTTTTGCCGGCCGGCCCTGATATGTAAAGTCTCGCAATGACCTTTAATTTTCAAGTGTTTACTTTGGTCCGTCTTTGTCTTTCAATTACGTGAATTAAGTCGAAAGAAAAGAAAATTAATTTGATCGTAAGTTTGAAAATTAATTAAATTTTAAGTTTCTTTGTTAGTGACTGAAATATGGGAGATACTCCTGCCTACATTGGCATATAGGCCAGGGTCCTATCCTATAATATAGTGATAATTACACAGGTTCCATTTATTCTAAAATTAGTATTATGGCAACATAATTGGCCCTACATTGTACATTGGGATATTCATAATATTTTGTTTAAAGGGGGCCGAAGTTTGGTCCCTTCTACTTTTGCCTGCTAATCAGGGGAATCACACCCAGGGGAATGTGGTGGGGTTTTACTTTAGGTATTCTGCAAAAATGTATTAATTTTGGCTTTGGAATCAGTCCTCCACCACCCTCCCACATACAAACTTTTTGTGCATGCATATATATATAGGCTGGGCTTATTTATCTTTACGGTAGGTTGGGAGTAATTGCAAATGTTTGCTAATTTTCAAATCAAATAAAAATGCACTTGGCAATTGCGCAATTTTACCCAAAACGCCCACATCTGAACAAAGATATCCTTGAATTTGACCCGTACCTGAGCCTGAGCTGTACCCCCTGCGATTGTGATGGCCTTTTATATGAAATTGTATCTGATAGTACTGACCCATTTTTGTGAGTCACGGTCAATCTTGCTCATGGTCATCGTATAGTTTGGTACAGCTGATCATGAAGTGACCGACTTTAAGTGTGAATTTGTAATTCAGACAATAAATTTGCAGATAACAAAATGGAAGTAAGAAAGTAGTACAAATTTCACCCAATTAAGAGATGCACTACAAGCCAGGCTCACAAATCTGGTTTTTTTAAAAAGAAACATTCTTGGCATGAAATAGAGATGATTTCAAGAGTTTTCAATTTGCCAGTGCTAAACTTCTAAGAAACATCAGTGTAACCTCATCAGATTTTTCAAAAATAAATTGAGATCAGTGTGTGTTGCAGTCTGTGTGTAGTCTCAAACATGAGAACTTTCCTTTTTAAAAGGAATTCCTTTTTGGGGGCCAAAATTTCTGCATTAATTTAATAAAATTTGTATTTCTTTTTAGCCCGTTTTGAACATTTTTGCCATATTTTTTGTGCTTTTTCCTTTTTTTTTTTTTTCATTGAATGTATTCTCATGCCTGGTTTAGTCATGAGCAGCGCTCAAATTTTGGTTGTCCGGTTGCCGGGACAACTAAAAAAGTCGCCGGACAACCAAAAATACTGATTTAGTTGTCCGCCGGACAACCATAAATCTAGCCAAAAGTCACATTCGTAGGCCTACGGACAACCAAAAACTTAGACGGACAACCAGAAATTGTAATCTGGTTGTCCGTGGGACAACCATTTATTTTTCCTAAATTCGAACACTGGTCATGAGTGATGACTCCACCCATTTGTTTCATCATGCATGATATTTGACATGCAATGCTTGGTCTTAATGCTAAAGTACATTTATTATGACCAGTACGTGAGAAATGCCACAATCATTGATCATCAGAACTGAATTACAGATCTAGAAACAATGACCATTTGGATTGCTGTGTGGACAGCACTGCCGTTGAAGGCGGGCAACCAATGAGATTGATGATCATGTTGATAATTTGAAAAAGCCCTCATAATGAGATGGGAACGTGACAGAATATTCAAGAAGCAGGGAATTCACAATTGAAAGAACTTTACATCATAAACATGTATTGTCAGCAGTGATTTTATTAGCTCTTATTGTAATGTTGTGGAAATTTGATTTGATGAGAGCTCTGATATTAAAAAAAGTATGTCAAGCACATCTACATCTAGCATCTTGTTTCCCTATAATTCAAACATTAAACTCTAACCCTACACCCAAACCTTAGAATTTGTGATAACCCTTACATGACGGTAGAAGAGCCCATTTTTGTTTGACATAAAAATGATGAGAGGGAACAAATGACTATGAGCACCATGTGATGAGGAAACTGGTGATAATTGCATCACACAAGACCATGATCTTGTTGCAAATTCTTGCCAATCATACAGTAATTGAATTTGGCAGTTTACCAGGGGTTGAGGACTTTAAACATCAGGCCTGGATCCAAACCACAACTTTGGGTTGTCTAGCGTTTGAGGTAAAACCACAAATGCTGAAGTCTGATATGATACCGGTTTATTACCGGTAAACAAGTTAGTCATAGTGGTAGATATTGGGAAATTCCCAGTGCTGACGTGCCAAACTGTGCGTAAAGGCACAAATGATACATGCACATTGTACACATAGATGTAGATTGTCACGTACAGTACATTGTACCATATTGCCTGTATCAGTGCATACAGCTGTGGAACAACATAGCACTTTATTCACTTGAAACAGGGTATCCAGGGTTGATTTGATAGCCATAAACTATCTGTATTAAAAAAAGACTAAAGTTCAAATAATAGTTAATATTATGGATGTTATTCAGACTTGGTGGATAATGCCGGGGATATTGGGCATATCTAATTATTTCCTATACATGTACCGGTAGTCCGGTATTAGCAATTTTAAAGGTATACTGACAATCTGACACCGCTTAGTATGCACGTTCCAGTGAAGAGCCTAGAAGAGCCAACGAACGATTACGTCCATGGTTCATTTCTTTATTTATAGCTGTCAGTGACTAATAAAAAACAACACAATAAATAAATCAGCTGCAAGAAGTTATGAAGTCATTGATGTGTCAGTTGAGTTTTCCAAGAAAGTAGGGTTTAAATTCTCACATTAGAAATCCTCTTGATGATAGCAAATCCATTTGAAATTGAAAGACAATGCAATATGAGTAATATTCTGTGAAAGGAGTCACTAAAATATCAATTATCAAATCCTGATCTCTTCCCCCCCCCTTTTTTTTTTTTTTTGTTGTGAAAAAAATGAATAAATTTTCATGACTAGGTCTTTGTTATTGCAATAAATATTTGAATTAATTTTTTGACCGCCTACATTGTGAAGCTTGCTTGAAATGAAAACAATAAAATATTACAAATAAATTTTCAATGAAAATTAAATTAATGGAAAAAAATATAAGGGTGGGGATAATAAAATCAATAATCGCATACTGCTGCCATTAATAAATATTGTTGTTGTATGTTGCACTCTGAATGCACTTTATCACTGAACCAAGGGAGAGGAATCCTAGTACAGATGGGTGAATTTTTTGAATGTGAAATATTTCACCAATTTCACCTGCTGTAAGCTGTATTTATCCCGTAACGTAATGTGATGCCGATATACCAATAAGTGATGGTATTTTTTCAGTTTTTCTAGAAATTTGAATGCATCTTGTGTCTGAATCAATGTTTCGGACCTATACACCCTTAATACTAAGAATTTTAGATGGGAAGTGGTAAAAAATAATGCAGCGAAAATATGCGCCACAGCAGTTGTTATGCAGTTCTCGGGGATGGAAGCCGGTGAACTCATTCATAGTCCTCCCATAATCAAATCAACGCAGCGTACACATCGCCGCAGGGAGCCAGGTTTTCCTGGAATCGGCACAATGGAATCTAATGCTGAGCTATTAGAGCCCGCATGGTGTTTGCTCAACCTTGCGCGCCCCTTGATGTCATTTGCTTAATTGAAGCAATCGATTTTTTGAATTAGGTACTATTGGAAGGAGGACAGGTTAATTAGAAACTATTTGTCTTAACAAACCTGGACACAGAAATGATGTAAACAGTCACATGTTTGTGTAACAGTGCTTAGTTATGGACGGTCTATTTGTTTTGTATTATTTCTTGAACAATTTTCAATAATTTATTGAATTTGAAAATAAATGGTTAAAATTTGGAGTAAAAGAAAAATAGGAAATAGTATTGTTCTTTCAACAATACAAGTGACCTTAGATTGTATTTTCCTTCCATTATTAGGTCATCTGCTCAGATTTGTATAGTTAAATAATACTTTGAATAGTCAAAAAATTTAATTAAGATAAGAGTTTTCAGAATGCAGTAATTGATTCAAAGATTACCGCAGCTGAATAAAAGAATTCGGGAGGTTAGAATTTTTGAAAACGATTGATTACACAAAAAATCTTGACATAATGTGATTTTATTTGATTAGAAAATTAATGGCTGATTATTTGAAATTTTGTTTGATTTTTTTACAGGTGATGTTGAATACACATCAGGGCATTATGGTAGTATGATATTTGGTCCACCATCCGTTGATGAAGGCATTGATATGACTGATCCTGGGACACTGCAGCGCTCCACGGACAGCAAACCAATACAAAACAATACGGTGGGTTTATATATATTTGTTTATTCATTGCAGTATGTGTAAATAAATTACACTGACAATGCTGTGTTTTGGCTGAGGTCAGCAAATTGATGGGCGAGTGCAATAACGCCTAGTCGTATGTACCATTTTTGGCGAAATTGAGTCATTAATTTAAAATGGATTATAAAAATGCACACATTTGAGCTATTTTACAAGTCTTGAGTAGGAGGATCAAGTTATACACCCAGAAATGGGTGTGGGGTGGGGGCAGGTGGGTGTCCAAACCACCACCAGCTTTGTATTCAGAATACATGACATTTGCATTTAATTTTTTAAAGCCAGAACCAACCATAAAATATATTGCAGGTGAAAAAAAATCTGTAAGTCTTGTAAAGTTTTCCGGTTTTGAAAAGCAATGGATTTAAAAGAAGTTGTGTCAGACTGGGATCAGCAAGGTACCTGTAGAACTTTGTTGTGGTCAGTTCATTGTGTTATGAATCATATTTTGGTGTACCATTTTCCTGATATGGGTTAATATTTGTATAACAAAAGGAATAGCAATTGATGTCAGTTATTGTTTATGATCTTGAACTTTGTATTTATTGCGCTGTGTGGGTTTGCTAGGAAATAGGATTAATATTATGTGGTCAAATGTTGCTTTGCATACGTGCCTTCTACCATGAAGTAATATTGAAATGTCACTACGAAATTGGATCATTATTAAATTGCCTGAATAAATTATAGAGCACATTTCAATATAAAAGTAATAATAAAATTAAGTGAATGCATATCATCCTCATACATTTCTTCTTGAATAAAGTGAGGACATTGGCATTTGAATTTCCTTCCTGCTTGAATTTTCTCTCTCTCTCTCTCTCTCTGATAGCACAAAAAAACATAATGGCCATTGGCAAGACGACTTAAAACATGACCTTTAAAGACAGAGTGGTTTACATTTTCTAATGATAGAAAGCTAAAACCAATCACTTCCAAAGGAACCCTGATGCAGAATGAATGAACGCAATCATCCTTTTCTTTTTTTTAAAAAGGTATTATTTGAAACATGGTATAATATTGGCAGAACCTGGTGATGGTCTACTTTAGATATATGAAAAATTACTTAAGGGATCCAAAATGAGCGTTTATTGCGTTTCGACAGTATTTTTTGTGGGACATGAGAGCACCTCAGACCTATCAAATTGCATTCTGAATACGAAGCATGTCTTTCTGATATCAAATAATTTTCATTTTTTAAAAATCACAATATAATACAAATTTTATGACATTTGATATTTTTCAAATTTTTGATATATAACAGTCCTCGAAGTAAATTATATAAATCTAATGATATATTCTTAAAGTGTATGTAGCATGAAGGAAAAGCCGACGGTCAATTGAAAATTTTGACCTTTCATATTGAAGATATGGATTTTTTCCCCAAAAATATCAATTTTTAATGATTTGCCATAAAATGTGAATTAAATTGCGAATTTCAAAAATCAAAATTATTTGATATCAGAATGACATTCTTCGTATTCAGAATGTAATTCGATATGTCTGATGTGCTCTAATGTCCCAAAATAAATACTGGCCAAACGTTCATACCCCAGCCCTTAACAAAAGTTAAAGATAATCCAAGTACAAAGCAGCGGATCTCATCATAACAAGATAGCTTAGCCTTTCACCATTATACTGAAGTAGGGGGCAGAGCGACCAGGGTAGTTTTGACTGCATGCCAAAATGGCCTGAAATCAGTTCAGTATGCTGCTGTGACATGACCATCTACTACTAGTACTAGTATCAAGTATTGGTCCCTTTAAAATTGGTTATCATGGATGGTTGGTGGTGTGAATTACTACTGAAACCAGGATTTCATTTTACAGAAAAAAATGTTTACAAATTTTACAGTGGAAGAAATCCTGGAACATTTGCATCTTGAATATATATATATAAGAACTTGAAGTGTATCGATTAAGGAGATCGGTTGCAGAGGTGGTTCCAGGATTGGACAAATGGCATAATTTCTCCTGGACTTCAGAGTGAGGGGGGGGCAGGCTTAATAGTAGCGAGTATTTAGGCAGATTTGACAGCCAAGCATCCTCTCCTTATCCCAGGTTTGTGTGATTGTGAAGGGGAAGTAATTTGGTTCAGTTGGTGCTGCAAGGCAATTATGGTAGTTAGAGTAGCCATTAGCCATCAAGCATTTTGTGTTTGCATAAATTGCATTGGTGGTTAACCACACATTTAACCATATCATACAAATTAAAGTATCAATTAATTACCAAGTCCAATATCATTTTAAATCAAAATTTCAGGATACTACTGCAGGATGTGATTAGAATCCCAGGATTGACATGCTTCTGTAATTTTACACATGTACAGATGTTTTGTATGATTGAACGATTTCGCAAGTATGGGGAAGGGAAATCAACAGGATCACAAACACCTGTCATGCTCACACACTTAGGTTTGTTATAATGTTAACTCATACCTGATTATGTACTTAATTCACACATATATTAATCGGAATATTGATAAATCTGTGAACGTCACCATTTGGTTTATAGAAAACTGAATTGTGCATGGTACATTGACCTGAGAGTTTTCAATGTTGTTTGTTTGTGCTGAGTTGCAGTAGGAAACCACAGGAAAGTAAACTCTGCCGGTTGGATTGCATTGGAGCTTGTTATCATGCTGGATATATTGTTTGCCATTATATACTAGTGAAAGCATGATTGTTCCAGTGCGTTCTCTGTTTGAGGTGAGAGATCGTACCACGTCCCTGGATTTACAGGCCTATTGTTCATTATGCTGTTTACAGTTATGGCCTCTTATATTCTGGTCAGAATTGCTCCCATTATGTATGTTGCCTAATCAGATCATATTATTGCATTAAAGGCTCACTGCACTGCCCATAGGTTGCAAAATCTTCCAAGACTGAATGAACATGGAGGAGTAGGTCTGTAATCCTGACATTTTACTTGAAGGTACTGAATTACCAGAAAAAAGAAAGCAGCAGAATAGATTATAAGATTAGGTATTGCCTGCATGATGGAGTAAAATTATATTTTAATTTCAAAAGTGGTCCAAGACAAAAATTATATTTAAAAAGCCCAGATGTGTTGGGCATCACGCTTTATTGTTATGGAATAACAGTAAAGAAATAATAGTTGAGCTTGTTGATTGTGAATTTAATACCTGTAATAACCAGGGTAGTGTAGGCCTATAATCATGATAATAGGCCATTGAGCACATCTGTGCTCAGAGAGTGTTAATTTTGTGGTTCAAACTCCTTTTGTGAAATTAAACCCTTAGTATACAAAAACTTATTCAATATTAAAATGAAATAAATATGTGAGTGATTGTAGATTTTTAGGGCGTGCATGCAGTTTTGACATATCCGTCTTCCCCCCTTTGGCCTCCCCTTCCTAGCCATTTTTGACTCCAAAACGCCTACCATGTGCACCCACTCACATGATGTGGGTTTTAATAGTGCATTCATTTTACATCTGAACAAGAAATTTCCTCCACCGCAATATAGGTAGTGCTGGTAGGTGGGGGGGCATATGGGAAATGCCCTCCACTACCCTCCAGTTAGAACTTTTGCCCCCCCCCCCAGTTTTTGCCTAATTAGAGGGTTAAGTTATGTTTTGTTTTTCAAATAGGCCTACTTTCAGCCCCCACCTAGAAATCTAATGGTACATCCCTACACTAGAGATATGGGGTGTCAGCTGTGAAATTTGTGAAAATAATGAGAAAATTAAACAAACATGTAATCTAGATCTATTCAAGCCTAATAAAAATATGTTGCAGATGTCTAATCATAACCCAGATTACACTTTCAATTGTATATTAAATTTCAGCAACATTGTTACATGTGTGTGCAGCGCAGCGTCAGTTACCTCACGCAAAAAAAGTAGGGCCTACTTGTGAAATCACATAGAAAGGTTATCTTGATCATTCATGGTTATGTTTATCCTCCATTCTGATACCAATGCCCAGGGACCTGGTGTGATGAGGCATGAATACTATACTCTTGACAGGCAAGATAAATGACTACAGCACAAAGAGATTATGTTGACCCGATTTTGATCATTCAAATCTATGACTATATTTTTTATTTGGATGAAAGCTTTTCTACTTTTCACAACAATAGTGCTTTTACGTCATAATACTTATCATATTTATGATATAGATAAGTCTCTAGGTGTTGCAATTTGGTGTTTTCAATTCTGTTGGCTGTGTTATGACGTCAAAGTCAAAATGTGATGTGGATTGTAGTCAGCAATGACAAGATCAGAGATCAGATCTGAGATATGTTTGATATGAATTGGATAATTAAGAGTGAAAAATATGTGCCAGTTTTTATACAAATTGCAATGACATGCATTCAAACACACCTGTAGTGCTTGACATTGACATACATACTCACTGAAAAGGGAGGGGGTGGTGAGCAAACATTTTAATATAAATCATCCATGCTCAAAATCAAAACCAAATTTGTGTTGGCCTGGCATCCTTCACAAATGCAGCAACATTGCTAAAACCAGTACTGGTACATTCCCTCATTTTAAATATATAGTTTTGGTTTCTCTATTGTTCAGAAACCAAAAATCAAGGGATTAAAATGTGGAGATGAACTGGTATGCAATCATAACACTATTGTGCTGGGAGGACACAAGAGGGTATATATAATCAAAAGTATAATGGCCTATAACCATACGTATATAATAGCCTATTGTGCTAACATTTTCATTATCGATATCTATCACGCAGGCGACTTTTTGCTGTAGGTGGCACACTTCCATGACACCATAAAATTACCCGAGTTCGAGATTCGTTTGATAAGTTATGCATAGCCATCGTTGAGACACAAATGATGGATATATACTAGACCTAGGCCTACATGTAGAAATCATGTGCATATATTGAGGGGTGGGGGGGGTGTTTTGTTTATTTGTCTGAAATATGAGCGATGCATGATGATGTAGATGATTTGATTATGAATTAGATTATTCCCGGAAAGCACAACCCATACCTCTTACCTATGTTCCCTCCGCCACCTATATATAACCTCCTCCTCCCCCCTCCCCACACTCGATATCGACTCTTCCCTGTTATTCCACTCCACTCTTGAGCCCCCCTCTCACCCTCCTTCCCTTCCCACTTCCAATGCTCTCTCCCCTCTGTTTCTCTTTCTCCCTTACCCTTACCCCCTCCCCCCACACACACACACACACATACCCTCTTTCCCTGGCGATCTCTTCTATCTCTCTCTCTCTCTATTCTCCAATAAATAAATTGAATAAAAGTTAGTTTAAACCAGCTTTCTATGATATTGATCTTCCGTCATGCGATATGCACATAAATAGAGTTGTGCATAATAGTGTTTATATCAATGAAGTCATAATCTGTCAAGTGGCTATTGTAATGTCTGGAAATATTTCGATGGTCTATATATTTTCACAGTGAAATCAGCTTAGGCTAATTCGTTGTCTCAAGTCAATGCTTTCAAACTAAATCAATGCTTTCAAATGTAGACTGCTTTGTTCGACTTCTCTGCTCGTGAATATTGCACTGCAAAATTTAAACATTTCTTTTGTATACTTAGAGTATTTTACAATAAAACGGAGACCACCACGATCCACACCACTTATAAGAAACTGAAACCAAAGCGAAACTGACTGACACAAATGTTCGGTTTTAAACAAAAGGTAGAAACAATGAGTTCGATATCTTATGATTCAAGTGGTTAGGCAGGACAATAGGAAACCACGTGACCAAAACTAAAACTATATATTTGAAATGAGGCATTGTACTACATGTAGTTGCAGTAAAACCTTGTACCATTTTGCAGTGTCTTTTTGACAAAAAGCAGGCAATGATCACATTTCATGCCTGTAGTATAGTTCAAGCTGTTTGTATGGCCGATTCAGTGATTTGCTCATCTGGAGGATCGTAAAAATCATCAAAATTTAGCATTGTCACATTTGTTAGTGCCATAGATGCTAAACATAGCCTGATTTAATATCTATCCTTCACTCTTAGGTAATTTACAGAGTAATTTATAAAGCAATTATATTTTTTTAACACTTTGCTGTGATCACTGAATGGGCTTTTAAGCCACATTAAAAATAGGAAGGAAAAAAATGAATAAAAATAAATGTCCTTCATAGGTGGTGTGTTATATGTTAATAATATAATCATGTGTTAGCATGGTTAGTAATTTATATTTTGGTATTACATAATATGACCCTGAGGGATTTCATTTAGGACCCTGGATATGTGGTGGGAAATATTGCTGCTGATATTTGTGTGCTGACTTGCTGTGCGCTATTGAGAGGAATGATGTGATGAAAGCCCGTACAGTTTTGTTTTTCACCCTTTGTATGTAGCTAGCAATTGCCAGTGAAAACTCTTTTATACTCTCGATTCCATATGTTTGGACATTTTGGTGAAACAAAAAGATAATGATCATCAATATTGGCATGTTTATTATACTAGAGGGTAAGAATGAGAACAAACATACCTAGTCCAATAATGATAGCAAACAAGCCCAGGGCCAGTGGTTCTTATACAAGTATTTGCAAATGGTGATTGCAGCGCAGCGAGTGAGGCTGAAAGAAAGCGACCAAGTACAAACATTTATAGCATTGGATCAGATCAGAAACAGCTTTACTTTTATAGCTATGCAATGTTGGTTCAATTTTGAAGAAATAGTACCATATGGGTATACATGTTAGTCGTGCTTACTACTGTGTTTCATTTTACTAAGCCATTCAGCACTGTTCTTTTCTTGAGGGACATTGACATTTTCACTGTTCGCAGCATTCCTGGAAAAGTGACTTGAAATTATTGATTAGATTTGCGAGCAAACTAGAACACAAAGGCGCAATGGCCATGCATTATTTGAGGCAAATACGAGAACATACTTGGAATGGGGCTTTACATAATTAGAGCTACAGTAACACATGGTACTTGTTTACCTTTTTTGGTTGTCCAGCGATGAAGGTCAATTGAATTGATTTCAGAATATTACATTTGTCATTGCTATTTAGTTTTCATTTATTATGATCACAATTAGTAGAAGTAATTAATGCTGATTTTCTCAGAAGTACCATTGAAGAGAAAATACATATAATTGTCCATTTACACTGCCCTGGTAACTGACCAGGTTACTGACCAGTATAATATTGTAGAATTTGTTGACACAAAATTAACCAATAACACTTATTTCTGGCAGGGATATTGACATTTATTAATTCCTGGAAAAGTGAAAAACAAGATTTGATTGTTCATTCCACTATGATCAATTCAGAGTGATTTGCCATGCATGTTTGTAGGGTTATACAATTTCCAGAGGTAAAATACATAAGCATATTATATTATTTGTAATAAATTTTTATATTATTTAGTGAGATTGTGTTGAAATTGGCTCTAAAATAAATGGTTAAATTCCTCAGTTTTTATTGCAGCATAAAAATATTCATCTCCTACCACAGGTCAAATTTTGATGCAAGTTTTGGAATTGCCTGTAAAATATGCAATAAATATTAACGAAAAAAAAAAAAAAAGATTGTGGATGACAAAAGGAGCACTTTTATTTCGTTGAATTCAATAGAAATATGCCAGGACTGTAGTTTCATATAAAAAAACAATATCCATTCCTCAAATATATGATCACTTGAAAATTTGAAATGTCAAAAAAAGCAGGCTCTGATGACACGATTCATTGTATAAATTCAGGGTCAAATATCCATTTCTGAATATCACTTGAAAATTTGAAATGTCAGTAAAATATTTTCAATGTATAAATTCAGGGTCATTGCCTCTTAAATGCATGTTTCATCATTTTAAAAGGAAATTGCACACAGTAAAGTATAATTTCTGCATTATTTGACCAATTAACCCGGGAATTAACCATATGGGTATAATATCTAAATGAACTAAATACAACAATTATGGAAAATTAGAGCCATTTGTAAAACTTGTGTACAATTTATTTTGATTTGGGTAGGTCTCATAATATTGTCAGTAAACTAGTTGGGATTTGTTATCCAAATTAATTGATATTATTTCTGGTAGGTAGTAATTTTTTATTATATAAAATATCGTGATTTTAGTTCAAAAGGTTTTTTTTTTCGAAACCGAAACTATAGCCACACAATACAGAAACTTCAGTTTGTACAATGCAGTCTTTATCAAGATTTAGTGCAAAGTAATTAATTTAAATAAAAAAAAGTTGAATACAATTGACTTTTACAACAGTTCAAAGTGACTGACAATGCCCATGGTAAATCAAGCACATATCCTGACAATCCCCACTTGTAAATGCACCGAAGGAAATTTCGGGGAATACCTATTTAAAAAAGATCCTTGGCTCCTGACTCAAACCCATGAATCATGCCTTTGAAATGTTAATTTCACATGCCCATTCTATGTTAAGAACCCGCTTCTCATTTGCATAATGCCTGCCGGCAGATTACGATTGACACTTGAAGACGGAGTGTACTTTTACATTTTTTTTACATTGAGGATCTATAATGCTGCCCGGCATACTGCTATATAACATGTCTCAACTTGTCCACTGGCAAGTGCCGGTGTTTACATCACATGATAGGCATCACTGGGTAATTCCAGGTGGCGCAATTCATATTTATATGGAAGAAAAAAATCATCCGATGCTACGTGCAAGCTGACTGTAATTCTGTGAACATTGAACTAGTGTGTGTGCGTGAGCTACGTGGCCATATGCCGTAATGACAAGCTTTTTTAATTATCTCTGAACTGAATAATACATCAGATTGCATTTCAATACCAAATGTTCCCATTGTTCAGTTTGTTTCAATCAAGAATTTTGTAATTAATGTTCACAATGCTGTTCAGGTGAAATGATTTATAGGTTTTTAAAAACACAAACCAATCAAATTAAAAAATGAATTTAAGGTGAAATAAAAATGGCAAACATAACCCTCTCTTGATGACAAGGTTGTCAACCTATGGCACTTCAGGTGTCCAGTGATGTGTTTCATTTGGCGCATTTCCCATTGAAGTTAAAATTTGGGGGTAAACAGCACTTTGTCCAAAGTTATTTTGGCCAATATCGTGTTGTCCAAAGTTATTTTGTCCAATATTTTTATGTCTAATTGTTTTGTCCGATTTATATTTTGTCCAAATATATATGTCGGGTGATATAGTTCACTGCAATTAGCTGTTGCACATTGTTTTCAGTCAGCGAGCATGTGCGCACATGCTTAGGCACGCTGTTGCATCCTGGTTACTATTATCTGCTGCAATGCTGTGGTACAAGTTGTGCAAGGATATTTTACCGACAGTATGCCTTTTAATTAACTTCGCCCAACTTTTATGTTTTTCTTTTGTCCAGGCAACTGTCAAGACTCTTTACAAGTGCACATGGCCAGGCTGTGGGAAAACACTCTGCACTGTGCAAGGCATTGAGAAACACATAAGAACACTTCATCTCAGGTAAATTTCCTCAAGTATGAAATCTAATACAAGGTTTTCAGCATTGGGAATTGATATGATCACTCAATGTCACTTTGTTGATTTGAAGACTGGGATCAGTCTAAGCAATGTTTACATCATTGGCAAACTAAAGACATAAGAGGGCAGTATTATAATGCTGGATTAGAGATGAACCGCCCTAGATTCCATTAAAGGGTCCTATGGTAGAAATGTCTTAATTAAAATTCCTCATACATTATACCAAATCAGGTTCGTAAATTAGATACTATGGCAGGATAATTAAATATTGCTCTTCTATTTTCCAGGGGCTCTACAGTAACTTTGGTATTAATTAATTTGTTTTTTGCTGAGATAACAAATATTTCACCCAGTAATTTTGCTGAGTGCAAATTTGTGCAAGACAGTGGAGATGCGAAATCTGCTGACGTTGAAAAATTCATTATTATTAAGGCAATTTAAAATTAGACCTTAGGATTAGGTTACATCTAGTTAGGATGGCAGCCGCTATTCTGAAGTTAACCCCTCTCCCGAAAAATAGAACACGTTCTGATTTCCCATACCTATTTTATATTTCAGAAGAAATGATCCTGGCCAAGTCAACGATCACGAAGAAGAATTTTACTACACAGAAATTGACACAACTGTGGACACGGTGTCAGATACATTTGCCAATATGTATACCTCCCCATCATCACCGTTACACACCCCCACACATATGGTAAACCCAGCAGGAATGATGACGCCCCCTCCTGAACAAATCCCCTTCAGTGCAGAACTCAGGCCAGAAACACTCTGTGATAGGTTGAGCCCACCGCCATTACAGATAGTTGAGAACAACAACAACGAACAGCAATTTGCAGTGGTAAGTAGAGCGGGTTTAAAATAGGCTTAAAATATAAAGAATGTATAAATGAATTGTGATCTAATTATGAGGCACATAATCACATTGGAAAAACGATTACTATAATCCACTGGGGATGATTTTAGAAACTCATCTCAACCAAAAACATATAGCAGCTGGATTTTTGAATGGATGACATGGGCGTTTAGTGAGGATGCGATGTAGGTGTATTTAAAATTGGCCAGATGATGGTGGATGCGATATCGCTATTTTTGACGCCGCCATTGGATTAACACATAATCATGAAATCTTCACAAACAATTCTAAATTTGTTATGTGGTGTCAAAGCAAAATTATCTTACTCTAAAACCGTTGGGGTTCTGCAAAGTACCCCACTGCAAGTATGTTAATTGTCCATTTATAATCGCTAACCGTGTATTGTGAATGGGGCTGTCAGCCCTGTATCTTCGCCAGCCTCGTACGTCCGTGTTGCGTGTCCTATGCCGCCTGAAATTGGCTGTTTCAGTTGTTGACCCCCTCAAGAGTTACTACATCAATGTAGGCAGTGTTTGATAGGCCGGATACTGCAATATGCGAGACAACCTTGTATTAATGAAATCAGATGATCACAGACTCAATTATTACCTGCTCCTTTTCATGTACAGGTGACCCCAGTACTGATCTCACCTCAGCAGCACCAGCAGCAGGCATCGTTTTCATGGCCGACAGTACCCACAACGCAATTTACAAGATTTCAGGCTGCACCACAGGTATGAAACTTTTAAAAAGTTTTTCCTAATAAGGCACCCCAAAAAACACTTGTTTTACGTGCCCGACTGACCCAGATTTTGTGTTTTGTAAAATTTGGTTTGACTGAAAATTTTCAAAACATATTTGCAAAAAAAATCATCAAATTTTGGCAACATTTTTAAGATTCTGTCATATTTTGGGTCATTTTACCCTCCAGAAAAAAAAAATCTCCTGAAGGCCTTTAAATGAGAATAGAAATTGGCAATGCTTGTCAAAATTTCAGAATGGTGCATTCAAGTATAGAGTAGTCTAGCATGAGTCATCTGATGGGTTGGGGGGGGGGGAGCTGGGCGGGGCACTGGAACTGATTGAGGGGACACAGTATCTAATTGGGGGGACCATATTGTGGCATTTTTCTCTGGGGAATGTGTCAAATTTTGACTGCTTTGGGGGCTTCTAATGACCATACACCCAATTGTTTACACTGCAGTCAAGTAATGTTCTCAAGTAATCAATAAAATTCTTTATTTTACATTTCTACAGTTTACTCCGTCATCACCGCCACATCCGAACATGAGGCACAAACACAGTCTGGTAGAGCAGAGGCAACATCAGCATCAGGCAGCATCACCAAAGACTAACCAGCACTTTGTCATTCCACCCAAAGCAGGGCCTGCTGGCTCTCCTGTCCATGCCAAAATCAGGTCAGAGGGTAAGAAGTGTCGGAAAGTATACGGTATGGACAATCGCGATCTCTGGTGTACACAGTGCAGGTGGAAAAAGGCATGTGTGAGATTTACTTGAAAAGTGTAATATACAGACCTTTTATCAGAAGGTGAACTTTAGACTTTTTTTCTGCTGCAGGTTGGCATAAGAAAGATGAAGCTGCAAGTTTTCAAGCCAGGTACTAGCTAGTAGCTGCCAAATTCTTGGCTTGCTCTGTGAGCTGTCATTCATCAGATTTGCCCGGTGCAGAAAATAGAAAGGCGAATATCAGGTTTGTGTTACGAAAAAAGATGCTTGGAAACCGCAGAACCCTGTGTCATGTGATGACTTACCATGTGCATGAGGGAGGAGATGAACTACTTTGATTACTTCAGTTACCGCATTGGAAATGGTTGGCATGGTAACAGTGTTGACAAACTTGGAAATGGTTCAAAATGTCTCACATCTGAGAAGTGAGAATTACTTTAATTTGGCCAGACCTTATGTTTTGTTTTATATGATAGCTCAAAATTATAAAAGATGAGATGGTTCTTATAGCAATATTGAAATGTTTTGCGGCTCAGGATAATGATGATTTAATATGCAATATCCTTCTTGTTCCTTTCACATGAAAAAATGTCATCAGAAGCTCACGTTCGTATATACTGGATGCAGCAATGTTGTTTCCCAGATAATTTTCAAAATTAATTGTGGGCATGAAGGATTGTTTGCTTTTTCAGATAGAGCCTGATTAGTTTCAAATAATATTAATTAGATGTTGCATCCAGTGTTTGAAACATTTTGAGCCCTTGCACCATAAGAATGTGAAAGGCATAACCTGTTGCTGATGTGACCAGTATAACATTACAATTTTACAATGGAGTTTTGGAGAGTAAGAATTGATGAAGGCCTGTATATTTCCAACCCAAGGCCCCAAAGATGTTGGCTTAGTTTGAGCACTGGTTGTATCATTTAATACAAGATGCACTTTTGGGTTTGAATTGAAGGCTTAACTTCTCGAGGAAAACATCTCATAATTTGAATTTTGATATTTCATCAAATTATCACTATAAGTATAAGGTTAAAAGGTCATAGAAAATTTGACACCAAAGTGCCTAGACAATTTTATCGAAGCCATTTCACATACAAAGTCATTGAATTGACTACCATTTGTAAAGAAACATAGCGCTTTATATTTCCAATAGTTTGACTGCAACTTTTTAGTTACTTTCTAAATTTGGATTCAAACCAACATCTTTTTTCTTTCTAAAAGAATTGAGTTTTGATATTTGTAACCTTTGCTTGAACATTCATGTGATTTCTCACATAAACTCTCCGTAGCACAGGATAGGTCCTAGAAATGGCACAGAAAAACCACAAAAATCCCAAAATAGAGATCAAAACTTGTGCAATTACCTTTGTGGTGAAAAGGCTATACTGAGAAGCTTAGTTTTTGGCACTGCATCATGCCATGGAATTGGCGTTAGTCCAGTCCAGCTCATAGAGGCTTGATTGGATCTTCCTGTAACACCCTTATCCCTGATCATGTGACCCATTGGTTGCTAGGTAACACTTTATGCAATATAGCTTCAACCACCTTAAGCAGCTATTTTGATAGTCTCAAGTTTACTGTGTCATGAACCAGTTAAAAACTGTTAATGTTGAAATGTGATTGCACAGTCCATTTTCTTGTCAGCTATTCTCTCATTTTATGTTAATGTTTCCATAATAAGCAAGCTAAAATGCAATATACTACCAAACAATTTGATCAAAAGTATCCTTTTTTATGCGGGCTGATATAAATCACCCTTACTTTAAGAAATGAATGATGCCTTCATGAACTTTTGAAATTGTATGTTTGATTGGAAAGCAGCTTGTTCGCATGTCAAAGTGCATATGGCATTTTAAGCAGCTATTTTATACTGATCTGGTTTTTTTATATGTTTTTTTGTAACTTTCCTTTTGATGCAATGCAGCTGTATCTTAGGTTACTTTGTAGGTAAATGGGTGGGTGAGTTTATGACTTGCTATCTATTAATTGCACATTGCAATATACACTTTGATGATGCAGATAACACTTAATCAGGTCAACCATGGAAGTTGCATCCATGGTAAAGTATATTTTTTCGGCACTTTGCACTTCAAAATCTTTTCATAAATGAATAAATTTGAACCAGTTTCCCATCCTTGGTATGGACAATTTTTACACTGATTTACCAGTTTATTATTATGTTTTATTACTTATTATATACTTATTGAATGGAATTGATTATTTTATTGGACTTAATTTTGAAAGGGAAAAATGATTTGTTGATGAGGAAAATATGGTTTCTCGGCATTGTAAGAGTAATTTTACTACTTGATTATAAAGAAATGGGTAAAATGTTTTGTTTTAATAATTGTTTTTTATTGTCAACTGTGAGGTATTTATTCTTGAATTACAAAAAGTGGCAGTTGAGCTTAGTAAGATTTTTGTAATTTTTTTTATACGTAAATGATGCTAGATTGATGCCAAATCAGTGGCATTGTTAAGAGGATTGGTGAAGTCATCAATTGGAATCAATTTACTGATAGTGGGGATGAAGGAGAAGAGAGAATTCCTCTTTACCCACTAGGAGATCTAGTAACGGAGTGACTGTATTGTATCTATGTGTTGATATTATAAATAGGAAGCAAAATGCATGGATTTACAAAGACTAAAAGGACAGTAATATGTATATTATGAGAAGTTACTGGGCATTATTGGAAAGGAAGGATTAAATGTACTGAAACTACAGCAGTAAGTTTAAGTTTGTTGAAGTAAGGAAAGGTACTGGATTTGATATTGATGATGTGAAATTACAGCAGTAAGTTTAAGTAAGGGAAGGTACTGGATTTGAAATTGATATAAAAATTGAGCCGTTGTAAGTTGCAAATGTCTTCTATATATACCTAAAATGTACACACATCTATGGAATATAAGTCATCTGGTTTTCCATTTCCAATGATTGTATTTATTTTTTCTACTTACAAGTGGTAGGGCATATCTAAAAACTACAAAAACTGAAAATGTTATGAGCTTTATTTCCAAAGTTCAGAGTTACATTTTGGCATCAGGACTTGGAACAATAAATTGACTGACTGTTGTCATGGAAAACATTTGATTTTAAAAGGATTTGATATTTCGAAGGATGAATTTTTTAGGATATTCTTAATCTCAGGAAAATGATAAAATGACAAATCTTGTTATGAATGTACAAAATAGTGCAAGATTAATGTCAAAACGATTTACTAAGAAGTGAATGTATGTCTTTATATCGATATTGAAAATAAGTATTATATAATTTTCTTCTATATTTCTGGATGCATATTGCACTGCAGGTTGTCTTGTATAAAGTGCAGGATATTTCGTCAGATACAATATATACTATGAAACTTTAATACTATATCAAACCGAATGCTTATATATTCAACAATCTTTTAGCATAAAACACTTTGTACAGGTTTTCGCCATGATTTTTCTACTTGAATTTTATTTCAATATAATAAAATGTATTTCAAAGTATAAATTATGTATTTTTTGTCATAGCACCAGGGACTTTAAACCAGCTGTGTATTCAGAGCTGATTATAAGACTTGGGCTTGCCAGGAGACAGCCCGTAGGTCACTTCTGGTTGCCCAGGCAAGTCATAGCCTTCACATACCTAATAGGGCTGTTGTCGAGTAGAATTTGCATGTCGACAAATCATAAAATTTCAAAATCTGGCGTTGACAAGTTGTCGACAATGCAATACATCAATTAAGTCAAAATATTAAGTTCAGAAACTGTGTTATGCATAATTTATTAAGCCAAAATATTAAGTTCGGAAACTGTGTTATGCATAATTTATTTACATTAAAATATTACCGTTATGTAATCAAATCGGTAACTTGCCACAACAAATTCCACCAGATCATTGTCATCTTATGATGTCGACAATTGGTTCATGCTTTTCGACAATAGGAGAAATGGCTTTGTTGATAATTTCTTGACAACAGCTTTGTCGACAACAGCCCTACTTGTACAGGGCCTCAATTTTGTGCCAGTCTGCCAGAATCAAAAACCATCTGAGTCGCTTCACTTATTGCATGATTCAATGAAAGAAATTGGTTCTTGCAACAAATGTTACAAGAATTGATTCTGTGATTCTCATCGATTCTGAGGCCCTGTTGCAAGTCATATAGGTGTTGAAAAATATATAAAAAAGTGCATTAATGGGAAAGGAATGGTTTGTGTTCAAAATGTGAATATACTTTGCAGTATTTATAAACCAAATCACTAGAAACATTTTTCTGCTTATAATGTAGGTCTACCACCTTCTAAATTGGATTAAGGAATAATAATGTGAGTGTATATCAACAGGTTTTTTTTGTCCCTTCATGCAAATCATATTGCTGCAACTAAAAGTGTGTATACCCAAGTTGACAATAAAATTGGAAAGACTGAAGATATTACTATTTAATTGAATAGTTTCCAAACTTGGTTTCAAATTTGTAACATTTGTATTAATGAAATGTTCACACCTAACCGATTTTGATTATTGAACACACATGAAATATAAATTAGTTCAGCAAACTTGTATTTCAGTAATGGCCACAAAATGTAGCTGCAAGTCCAGATAGTGCCATATTTGTTTTAATGTAAAATGTATTTTATTACTATGTGGAACAATTAATTACGATAATAATATATGAAAGAACCGTCTCATACAACATTACAAATGACACTTGTGTTTTGAAATGAACTTGGAAATTTGGAATCTATTCAAATCTTTCCAAAAGGTCATAAAAGCCAAGAAGATTCATGTTGAAAGGTAGTTAATCAACACCGTACTCCCTTCCAAAGACAGTGCCTGTTATAAACTCAATGGACCAGCTAGATTGGCAACATTTGCTATGCAACCACAGCATGTATAAACCTGGGAAGTTAAGAGCCACCTGTTGCAATGCTCAAGGGTGAGAGGAATAAGTTAAAATAGTGAAGTGAAATGAGAATTACACAATTTTTCATAGATATTTAACCTATTGCAATAATCAAATTCTGATGAATAAGTTCACTATAATGATGTGTTTTGTGTCAATTTAAATATGGCATACATGGAGTATTGTTTCTTCAAATTGGTAATCACTTGAAAATTATGTACTTTTTGGCTGCCAATTAGTTATATTGTAGTTGATGTCAGGTCTCAAGACCATTGGGAATTTGGGACTTGTTACACTTCTCAGTAAAATGTTGGTGTCATTGCAAACCTGTTGGTCCAGATGTGGCACTGGTCATAGGAATTGTTTAAGCTGTGTCCTTAAAAAAGTAGCTAAACAGTGGACATAGTGATAGCCCTCTTGTCCAAAAAATTGCAGCCTAATTTGACAAAGGGTAGTTTATAATATACCCTGCTTCATCGTCAAGCACTCTGCAAAAATTGCTACTGTCGTAGCAGAAGATATAATTTGAGGGAACATGTTCTAAAAATCATCTAGAAGGGGATAGGATTGACTGATACATCTATGTCCTTTGGATGAAAAATTCTGTGTAATACTGTACGTTCGACCTCCAGTGGTCATTTCTGAAAAATTTCATGATGTATGATATGGTTTATCATTGCGGACGATATTTTCACACACAATTATATTTTTATTATTGATGTACGATGATCGACAATTGTAATCAATAACATGTCAACTTGTAATAGTACAATGTAGAATAATACCGTGGTTTGTACTAGATTTAATTCAACATTGGTGCCAAGCGAAACTTTTAATTAGTTCGGCCTACATACTGGCTGGGAGCTTTATAATTTGTAAAAGTGTCAAAGTTCTTAAATTTATTTAGTGAAATAGAGAAACTTTTGATGTACTTTGTTGATTGACCCATATTGAATGGGCTCCTCTGTGTTTTGAATACATGTAACATTTCTTTTATTATTTGTATATTATTATATAATAAGAAAATCTTAATTTCTAAAGCAATGTTTAACTGTTATGATAATGTACATAGTACATGTATAAGGTATGTGTCAATATAATAAAATCATTGTCATAAATGTTGACTTGGAAAGTCAAGTTTTAAATAAAATACAAATGAAAAATATATTTTTGACTATGTATTTGTTCTTAATTTTGTCTCCACGACTTGTTTTCAAACCAATTTTCATTTAAAGTTTGAGCAAAAATACAAACTGTGGCACATATGCAATTCTCTTTATACCTTTATTTACAGAGTAAAACATTTCAATGTTCAGTTTGAATACATACAAAGCATTTCAGACAACTGGTTTACTGGAGTCTATAGTCCAATCATTTTGCTAGTTCATGTTACTTGCAAAATGAACACATGGTTGTGGCCATCCTGTAACATTCTATTTTAACACATGGAAAGCCCATCATTCGCTACTTGCATGGTTCCGCCATTATGCACTATGTGCGGGAAGAGCCTCGAACTGGCAGCATACATGAAAGGAAGAATTACGTTTTATAAACCTTACATAGAATGTTATATGACTGGTTCAATTCCCATTCATGTATGCTGCCAGTTTGAGGCTCTCCCTGCACATAGTGCATAATGGCAGAACCATGCAAGTAGCGAATAGAATCCACTACCCACTTCTACATAATAGTTTTAAGTGTGCCATTGTGCCGAAGATTGATTTGTCTGTTTTAAATTCGTATGAGACACGATCTGGTCCATGGGGGCCAAAGGAAGCATTTTTGAAAATTGAGTTACTGTAATTATTACATTATACATACAATAGGCTACCATTTACTGAAAACACCAAAAGTCTTGCATACTTGGGTCTAAAGTTTTTTTATGTCTATTTTCTTAACATAATTTATTGTTTTTTACTTCATATTTTCACCTTTATGTCAGTTTCAAATTTGCCGCCTTTGGCCCCCATGGACCGATCGTGTCACATATTATGCATGAATTAATTTTATAGAACAGAAAATCAGTAGAGAGAGCCACATGATAAGTGAGCTAAAGAGGGCAGCATACAGGGTTAGCTAATGGTGCAATGCTGGGTTGCTGACATTCAGCATGTTCAGCATAATACTTCTTAAAACCCTTAACTACAGTCTGTCCACTATACATGTAGAAGTACAAACCAAATCTGTGGCATCACACGCAAGCGCGACGCGTAAAGAGCGTAGTGTACAAATCGCGCAGCAGTTGGCGCGCCAAAGAAGCATTGCATAACAAAGGAAATGGATTAACCTCCCAGCTGTATCTATTGTTAATATACAATATGCTTATATTATGCTATTATCTTGTGGGAAGGCATTTTGGTACACCCTGCAGTGGCGTACTGTGGCCGCCCCAATCCCGGGGGGGGCTGAAGAAGAAACAATTTTGCCGCCCCTTCCTTAACAGCCCGAAAAGGTTGACCTAATTTTTTTCACGGTCGTTTGAAAAAGTGAAGAGCAAAAAAAAAAAAAAAAAAAAAAGGATTTTAGGCGCTAGCGTCCCAAAACCAACCCTTTTTCTAAATTTGTTATGCTTTTTCAATTTTTGGCGCCTTTTTTCTTTGCTAATTGTTTTGCCGCCCTTCGCTTTTTGCCGCCCTGTTTTTGCCGCCCTTCTTCTTCCGCCGCCCTTCGCTTTTTGCCGCCTCTACTTTGATTCCCGTGGGCTGGCGCCCAAAGCCCCCCCAAAATACGCCAAGCATGCCCTGACTACAGGTAGAGAAACCCAGGATATGTGTATTATTCAGCTTGACAGAAAACAATGATACATGGCCTATTAAATAAACAGTGTTTTAGCCAGAAATCAAGCTTTCTCCACAATTTGAATAAAATTAAATGTCCCAAATAATATGCCATAAAAAACATTTAGGCTATCTTTGCCAACCTACTGGTGTTCAAATGAATTCCAATTTCAAAATCATCCTCTTGTAATGTGGACCAACAAGAGTTTTTTTCTGTTCAGTCATGAATACATTTTACTACTATTATTACACATCATTGACAGGCCATACATTCCTATTCATTACTATCATCATAGTAATTAGACAACTGGCCCAGGGGCCACTCACGTATCACTTATAAGCATCTGTGTGAAAGAAAACACAGATTTAGGGTGGTTTTGAAAAGCAAAACGAGGATCCACACGGATCTGCGATTAGGGTATCAAAACACTCATTTTACTAGATGAACGGGTGTTTTTTTATGGACGATCCTTGCTTAGGGTAGTTTTTTAATAGTGGTGACATATTTGTCAAGTTTTTCGGCATAAAAAAGTGGTTTCCAAGAAAAAATTTACAAACCAGGTTTTTACAAATTCGGAGTCAACTTCAATAGTCAATGTAATTTTAAGCTTACCGCTATCACTGTCACTGAATGACCACCGACACACGTAATGTCTATCCTTGTTTAGGGGTAAATTTCAAACCAAATCTTCACTTAGGGTGTTTTTATAATGCCTTTTCTTGTGTAGGTGTAAATTTCAAACCAATTTCTCGCTTAGGGTGTTTTTATTTGAGTAAAATCATTGTTTAGGGTTAGTTTGACAAATTTTCAACATCCTAGCTTAAGGTCATTTTTGAAAGTCAATTCACGCAGATGCTTATAACTTTTATACATGAGTGCCCCCGCGACATCTGGGCAAACTGTTCTAAACATTCGGTATGTGTGTGCACACTCACATTGCAACCATGTCAGCAAAGGCAATATGTGGGTGTTTATCCCAGTTGTGACATCAGCTACACCAAGGTTATATTGCTTAAGTATATATTGCTTTCTCAAAAGAGTGACGTCAATGTTTTCTTACACTTGTCCTACACACATACCACAGGTGATGTGTGCCATGTGGCCATATACATGTAATGACCATGATTCAATGCTGTAAATGTTGGATAACAGTCCAGCTGGAATACATTACTAGATCACACATCAGGCACCAGTGTTTACTCAGAGGCCATATATTTTGGCCCAGAGAAAATTATAGGGGGCACACGCAAACATTTGTAATTATGCATCGCAATTAGTCAATTCAAGGAATTTTTAAACCAAAAATGTTTTTGGCTAATTTGGGGGAAACGCTTCAGAGGCACTCAATATCCAGAGAGTAAAAACTGATAGGCCCATTGATAAGAGTTATGTGTGACAATCATGTGTGCAGTAGATCTTCAGATGGTTCCTCAAGAAAAAGAATATCTGCAAGAGTTGTTGTTGTAAGAGTGAGCCACAAAGAACTTAAATCTTGTACACAGGTACATTATTCAAAAATATATATAATAATACACACCTTAGCTGCACTGTAGATGAGATGGATATCATCCACTATGGAACATAATAGCCTCATCCCAATGGGATACTTTCAATATTAACCTCAATTATACAATCAAAGTGCAAAATTTGAACTCAAGTTGCACATTATGAGTTTTTGTACCCAAATTGTCAAAGGTCATTCAATGAATGTACAAATGTATTAGGGTTAAAGAACTGTGCCCTTATAGATGAGCATGTTGTGGATCCTAGTGATCTGTGTCATTTAGTCTTTGTCACATGAAATAACTTGCCATGTCCAGGAACTATTACATTAGCCACAGTTAGTACCTGTGATCTGTTTGATTCTTGCATGTCTGGTGCTTCACTGTTGTCCTTCCATATGGATGGGTTTTTGAGATCTTCTTCGCATTCAAAGAGGTCACCTGCAAAATGGATGTGAACATAGTTGTCAAATTAGGCCCATGTGTGAGTGCATGAGTTCCAAATCTGCTAGATCCAGTATGTAGAATGATTTAGTTAAACAAAAGTAGAAGACGACTTTCGTAAATCTTCGGAAGATCTCGGCCCTCTTCTACAGGTCTTCTTCTAGAAACACCTAAACCACCCAGGTGTGAAGTAGACCATCAGCCAGTCACAACTGCCTGAGGATGGTAACAGATCATTGTCGAAAATATTTGCAAGGTAAATGAAAATTTTCCTTCACTAGTTTCCATTGAAAGTTTCAAAACTACTTTTGTTTATTCAACTACCAGAACATATGAGCCTTCACAGCTGCAATGATTTAGTTAAAAATTCTGCTCTGTTTGGAAATGATGAACACAGACTCAGGCCAAGTTTGGACTCAAGTCCCGCAGACTTATGTTATAGTTTCATTGGACTTGGCTCGGACTGAGATACAAATGGATTTGGCACTGCTCAGACTCGGATAAAGCAGAAAAATAGCCTAGGATATCTATCATCTGCATAGTGTAAGGTCACACATGATCCTGGTTCCTGTATCTTGGTGCTTGGTTGTCTCACACTTGCAGGGTAAAAGATTCTTTTCAGGTTTTATTTTAGGGCATGCAGCCAGGCAATTTGCCTACTACGACACCAAGGCATTATGCACCAGTATCATGCATATAGAATAGATATGTTAATGCTTTGTACTGATCGATGCCTTAAGGTTAGCAATTATTTTTTATTTTAAACTGTTGCGATTTGGTAGTTCACAGCATCTTGCGAATGGTAGTGAGCTCTGGCATAAATTGCATTGATCATTTCATAGCGAGCGTGTAGAAGAATTCAAATATCACAGATATACTTTTTTGTAGGTCCTGTGGTTCTTGAGTTGTGTTGTAAAGAGGGCTGAAACAACAACACTAATGAAAATCGATATTTTGGCAGCTTCGACCAACAAAACAGACATGGTATTGTTGATCGAAGCAGCCAAAAAATAGATTTTCATAAATCTAAATCAATATTTTATTGAAAAATAACACTTTGATGTTTTCCACAAGTTCATTCAACAAATCATTACTTTGAAAACTTGCTTGATTTATTGTTGTTAATGAATTATGTACATTTTACAAAAGTGTTGTTGTTTCAGCCCTCAACAACCACAGGACCTACAACAGTATATTCTGTGATATTTGAATTCTTCCACTCGCTCGCTATGAAATGATCAATGCAATTTTTGCCAAAGCTCACTACCATTCGCAAGATGCTGTGAACTACCAAATTGCAACAGTTTAAAATAGTTGCTAACCTTAACCTGATGACATATTATCTTGCACGTGTGTTTGCTCTGTGGAGAAATTATGAAAGACCAAAGTCACAGGAAAAACAAGAGACATGCATTCCCAGGGGGTCATTCAATACTTGACTTGCTACACACCTGCGTCCAAGAAAAACGTCTAAAAGGGTATGTTTTTCACCACACAGCATCGTCGACGTCTTTTGAAATAGGGGTACTTCTTTAGAAGGCATCGCCATTTAGGGGTCCTTTTTCAGCCAAATCCTTAGACGTTTAGGGTTAGTAATATTATTATTTGAGTGAGTTTGCACTAATTTGATAAAAATTACCACTTTTTAATTGATTCTTGTTACCTTTGTGCATGTTTTCTTTAGTATCTAATCTATAGGTCTGCAACATCAAAAAGACACCTTGGGTATCAAATCAGCTCATTTTCCTGTTTACGCCACTTAGGGTATAAATTAGATATTTCGCAGTTGACGCCATTTAGGGTATGGTTTTTGCTTGTGCTATGCCATTTAGGGTAGGATTTTGCATGTTTTTCTCCATTAAGGGGTGCAATTTGGTTATGTGAAAATTCACCATTAAGGGTGCATTTCAGAGGTGGTCGGGACATGGGTGGGTAGCACTTTTGTATGAGAGTGACCCTCCGGCATGCGTTCTTGCCCATTTCTCATTATATCCATTTTCACGCAGAAAGCCAAATCTTGATAACAGTCCAGTTACTACCAAGCTACCACAATAGAATTGCTTTATTCAGTGTGGTAGTAGGTAGTATCTGGATAGATTTTCTACAGCTCACCTGCAATAACAGTGACTCCATCTTTTGTATTATGTACTATCAGGCTGACATCACTATGTGTATGACCTGGAGTAGGCTTCACTTCAACAACATCATCAATCCATAGGCTAATTCCCTGTGAGTGTGAAAGTTATATAGAACAAGTTAAATAAAAGTTGGGTTCTTCCGCTCTGGATCATGTCCCCTTACAACTGATACAAGGAATCATACAAGATGTTCCTATAGTCTCTTTCCTATTCTAAATCTTCATATATAGCTATAGTCAGAGTAATACTAGTGCACTTAGATTTCTCCACTTGCAAATTGTGCACACTTTGGCTATTACATGTACATTATGTGTGTAAATTTTAGATGTATGTTATCTGACAAATGATGTCCAGTGTTCCCCATCAAGCATTACAATCATACAGTAAATTTCACATGCATATATGTAGTGTTGCATACATGCGCTAGAATCCAGACTCACAAAGTGTAACATCTCTTGCTCACAATCATTATGTTTCAACTAACACGAGTATGTTGATATGTTATTTCCTTGAGAAGTCTTGAAGTCATCATTTACCATTTAATAATTTCCTCTTGATGGAATAAACCTTTCATCACCTCAGATTATCATTAGGGGTGGTGCAGTAATTATGTGTAACCTGAGGTGGTGAATTCTCAAAATAGTCTGCTACAAATTGCTTGCCCCAAAAAATCTTTGCCCCCCCCCTTTCGCCTTGCTAAACATGCTAAAAAACCTTTACTTGTCTTATCATATGTGAGCGCAGCATATTCGAACATGTTTCAGTCAAGAGCGAAATCGAAGCAGCAAAAACATCAGAACAATAAAAAAGTAGATGTTCGGATGTGAATACCAATTGTTTAGTTTTGTACGGGAAAAGCCTAGGTTTGAATCCTGCTGAATGATAGGCGTGGATGACTGGATGGGTCACTTGATTATCCATCGGAGGAAGACGTGGGTTTTTCCATCTCCCACCTCCCAAATAATCGGGGTTGATTTCAATTATGAGTTTTGTGCAAAAAGGCCATTGTTTACATACTATACCCCAACACATTCTTCATCCTATTCTAATAAAATTGCTCCAGGGATCATAGGCTGTTTGGTCATATTTCTGTTTAATGTGTAGATTAAAATTTACAAACATAAACTACCAACTTCATCTGAGGACACAATGGCTCAGTGGTTACGGCCTTGGACTCATAATCTGAGAGCTTGCTCGACATGCGAGGTTTGAGTCCCTGTCCCACCACTGTGTTGCGCCCGTGGGCAAGGCGCTTTGCCTCGCTTGCCTCACCCCACCCAGGTGTAATGAGAAGCTGTTAGGGGTAGTCACAGTAGTTGTACTGATGAACCTTACAAGTCAGCGCCTTTACCTACAAAGAAGTGCCAGTCTATTGATTTCTAAGGCTGAAAAAAAAAGAAAGTATGTCTCAGACACATTTGGTAAAAAGCTAAGTGCTATGCATTTTTTTATTTTTTAAGAAAATGAGATATGCGATATTTTTTATTTATTTATTTTGTTACAGTCAATATTTATGTACTTTTGATATTCAAATACAGAAACATAGTAATATACATACACAATGAATAGTTTTGTTTGTAGATTTTATACACATGGAGAAATGTGTACAAAAAACAACAACCAAACTGCAAAAAAAAGACAAAATTGGATCGCTATATATGATACTGAAATATATTTTTTTAAATGAACATATGGGCAAAAAAATAATTACGCCAACGCGTAGCCCTAAGCGCTAAATTAAATTTCACATAGCAATGCATGCAGGTGTCTGAGACATACATTCTTTTTTTCTTGGCCTAATGTATTAAAGAGTGATAAAAAAGCAGAAGGAAGAAGAGGAAAGAAACTTTCTAGTTAATAGCTTTTTTCTTCACATACCTCTGAGAAAGGATGATCCGTATAGAGATCTCCTTGACACACATCATAACCAACAATGTGTCTCGCATTCAGAAATAGATTCAAATTGCCTACATGATCAGAGTGTCCATGAGTGCATACAACATGATCAATATCATCTGCACATAATCCATGGGATGCCAAACCTGCAACAACAAAAAAGACCAAACTGATATTGGTATCCACTGAAATGTCATCTGGCACCACTTTATATATTGGGTGATTCGGATAAGAATGGACCACCTATAGTATAAAGTTTGTTTAAATGAATAAAACAAAATATATTTAGATGAATTGTGGCAACATTGTACTTTTATTTGCAGTTTATGGACTGAAGAACTGAATGTTTACGAACTTTCCTCTCCCTGGTTCTCTATCACTTTGCGGCAGCGATTCTTCCACCCCCGTAATCCGTCGAGATGATTTGGAAGAATAGTATCATTCGTATGACCTCCCAATTTCACATAATCCCATGCATCCTTGAATTTTTGACCAGCATGTTCTTGTTTGTGGCTAGTGGGGGACAGTAGACTTTCTCTTCCATTATGGACCACACATTTTCAACTGGACTGAGGCCAGAGCTGTTTCGTGGCCAAAAATCCATGTCCCAGTATGAGGGAAATATGGTACTATTTCCCTTTAAATCAAAGATGCAACCGGAAGTTATTTGTTCACACTGCATAAAATGGTCTGAAAATGAAAAAAATATTGCTTCAATTTCACGGAGAAAGTTTCTACATGGAGGCTGAAATGTTGTCTTGAAAATTCAGTGACACTCAGATGTTTAGTGCTAATGATAACTACCTGAGGGCAACATAACTGATCATCTGCCTAGTCTATACTTATCCGAATCACCCTATAGTATCCTTTAAATAGGTGTAGGTAAAACAGCCTTTAAAAGAGGTGATGTTTCAAATTCTTTATTTCGGCGTAAAATGGCCATTTTAAGAAAACAACAACTCCAATTTTTATGCAACTTTCAATAATGGAAATCTAGACATCAATCACATACAAATCAATACCAACTTTAACATAATAATGTTTCTGAATGTTCGTCTTGAAGAAACCAGTTTACCCATGCTCGACTTTTAAGGTCATGAACTAGGAGGTCAATCGGGTCATTGTCATGCGGTCATCGATCGGGCGTGTTTGGCAACGGTGGGCGTGCCCATTCGCAAGGCAGATTCCTCCTAGTTTTTTCGTTAGCCAATGAGAGGAAGCCTTTTTTGGAGAGATTGGCTTTGTCTTCTTTTTCAAATATCACAACGCATTCAGCTCTCATCCGACTAGGATCGAAAATTTAATTTTCCCACCCGCCACTCCCATAAGCGGTTGAGGAAAAATATGAATTGGTTGTAAGGCCAAAAATATCAATAACATTTTATCAATGCAGAAAAGGAATGCGCATACAATGTTTGATAAATATGATATGCATGCTATTGTGTTATTAGAGGGTGATGGCGGATCATTTTCAACATTCCATATAAAAAATTACTCAAATTATAGACTTATAAGGCGCCCTTGCTTGTAAAGTATTAAGAAATAGTAATGATTATCTTTTCAAATATATAGGTTATTTTCCTACAAAGCTACAAGGATGCTCGGGAACATCTCGCGGGCTCCAGCAAATGAAAAGAACAAATCTTTAATTTAAATATGCTTCTAAGGCTTCAGCGTTTTGCTTTTAAAGGTTCCTTGCTTGTAAGCAGTTTCCCTTACAATATTTAGCGTAACTCACCCTATCAGCTTTTGCTCAACATTTTTGCTTGTAAGCAGCTTCCCTTACAATATATAGCGTAATTCACCCTATTCAAATCATATTATGTGTCCCTTTTAGGTACCTCATCTGAAGGCTATTGGCCTCATGTAGCATCACACAGTTCCGTTGCTTTTTATTTACCGGTATTCCATATATTATCTATTTTCCCATATTTGCATCTTTTTGTATGCTTAACGCTTGCTGAAGCCTTAGCCAATTTTGCTTTTTATATACGGTAAATTGTTCTTGTATTTATTATAATATGTAAAGGATTTTTGCAATCAGCAAAATAAATGCCTGATCCTAGCGGAGGGCTGATGTGTGGCAAAATGTGATATTTTTCCAGTCTCTCCTTTCTCGGTCTTTGGGTAATCAGGCATATAATGTAATGATTGTTGATGAAAATATTGATTTCCAGACCCCCAACAGACCCCGGGCAACAGACTCCCCAAGTGATGTTGTTGAGACACCTCCAATGATGTCACAGATGTAGATGACGTCAAACAAGAAGATTGTTGAGGAGGTTGTCCCAAACAGGGTTGATGTCTAACCCTTTGTCACTGTTCAGCCTGGGTCTTTTAGTTCTGATATGGATTGCTTCCAAGACCCTCCGAGGGAAGTCCTGACTCCCTCTTAAACACTTTTACGTTCTCCCAGTCAATCGGGTGCCCTTTGCTCCTGTTAACATCTTCTTGTATGATGTCATCTACATCTGCAACATCAAAGGAGGTGTCTCAACAACATCACAAGCAACAACAAATCTTCAGAGCAATAACATCCGCTGAAGATGCCGGTTGACCTGGTGAAAGCGCTCCGGTGAAAATTATCAAAATTTATTTAATTAAACAAAATATATATTTTGTTTAATTAAATAAATTTTGTTCCCATACATTTTATTATCCTATGAAAATCTACACTGATTTGACAAAACTATGAAGTAAATTGACAAAACAAAAAACATTTTTATATTTTCAGGTCACCTACAGGGAACAAACTTGTAATATTAGCATAATTAGTAATTGAACTAAGGGAGCGGTCATTATTTACACCAGGAAAGAGGGGGAATGTTAAGTTTTAAATGGAGACATTAAAATGAGGGGGGAATCCGGAATTTTTGAATGGAAGCGAAAGGTAACACAAATTTTTTCGTCAAAAAATTGAAATCCTCCATTCCCCCCTGGTGTAAATAATGACCGGTCCCTAATGTCACAGGAAGAGTGACATATCTGTCAAAGATGGCCTGTCAATGGGTGATTACAACACTGAGAGATGGAATACCTCGCACTATAAGTTCTCTATCCCACGGGTTTCCTGTATCCACAATTATTTTGTGCGTTCCTTTCACAAGAGATATTGTACCACATGCTCTTTGTTCTCCAGGTTCCTCTGCTTTAGAGTAGCCTTCCTTCAGGATGTGGACAGAATACACACCACCATTCTTAGCCATGCTCTGTAAAACAAAGAAATTTTAACTCCATGAGAACTACCTGCTTTTTGGTCAAAAAAAAGTTTTCACTATCAGCAACATTAAAACGGTGTATACTTTCAGTCATCTGGGATTTGATCAATTAGTAGTAGATAATTAAATCTGGTCAACCAGAAAAACTCACTTTTGGTCAGATGGAATCACCGACGTTTCGGCCAAAACCTTTGGCCTTCAGCTGTGTGGGTGGGTGGGTACGAGCCGAACAACCGTCCCTCAACAGGAGCAGGGACGTTAGAGTTAATCTGTCACATGGTTGGGATCGGGTCATCAAGCAACTTCCTCATCGATTGACCTCGGATGACCCTAAATCATTCATCCAGCTGAAGGCCAAAGGTTTTGGCCGAAACTTCGGTGATTCCATCTGACCAAAAGTGAGTTTTTCTGGTTGACCAGATTTAATTATCTACTAATTTATCAGCAACATTGTTAGAATAATTTCATCACACAAAACAATTGGGGTGCCTTATTTGCAAAGCTCCATTCTGATTGGTGATTAAAATGAAGATATCATGTAATTGACCAATCAGAGGCATAACTTAGATCAGCAAGTAGTGCTCAGGTGGTTAAAGTTGTTTTATGACATGGGCGGATGGAGGGCAAAGATTACATAAGATTTTCAGGTAGGTTTCACACTATCTGTTGTTTTATCTTTTCTGTTTCGGGAGCTCTATTTTTCAGAAACAAAAACGCAAGGGATTAAGTGAGATGGTGTGTAATTGACTTCATTGTTACGTTTGGGGCATCATGCTTCTCATTTCAAGAGGTAATTATAGGTGCTGTCAATCACACTTATGTCTGTCAATAAAGGTTGGATAAGTCAATTATATGCAACATTTAACACTGGTGCTGCAAGTGGGCAATCTTAGTCATGTCTCTCATTAAACTAGGCAGGATAGGCCTACATCAGGTCCAAATGCAAATTTGATGTCATTCTGGTCTATATTAATGTGACATTTAAAAATGGACCCCTGCCTCTCCTCTCGCTTTCTTCTCTTTCTAGTCTGTCTGTCTCTCCCCCTCCCCAACTCTCACCTGTGTCATCTTCTGAATTATGTGGATATCTGAATTATATTGGATGTTGTATAATTTCCTTTACCCTTCTCCCCTCTCACTGTTTTAGCAGTAGGCCTATGATCAACGTGGAAAAATTAAAATAAACAGAATAAACTCCTCTCTGCTCTACTCGCCCTCCTCTCTTCTCTCGATCTCCTGGACCTCTCCTCTCCTCTCCCACTTTTGCTTTGGTACAGTGTACATGTACACATGCTTACATTAGACCCATCAACGTCTCAGTACAGTACAAGCAGATAGAATGCAATGCATGATGAGATACTCTATTCACCTGCTGTGAGGAAGCCAATAATCGCATTCATCATAGATTATTTTTTGTGTCGCATTCTGACATTCCTTATCATGATCATCCATTTCAGGCTTTTGGCTGGCGGTCAGAAATTTGGTGCCTAATTATTTTATACGTATACAGTACACACCGACATCGCCTGGCTAATAAATACTTTGTCAGCAGACCCTGTAAACACGATGCCGTCGGTTCCCGGACGTATGCGACTGGTCGGGCGAAGTCGGCAAGGGTCGGGTCCTGCTGAAGTAGTCGGGCGGACATCGGCCCTACGTCACTGAGTGAACGTCGGCCTGCTGCTTTGGGGCGGGTTGAGGTCGGTGAAATTCATCAAATCTTTGATGTTGGGCCAATGTTATTAATCCATCCATTGACCAAATTTTTTATTTTTACATGTATATTACTTTATAAAGAAAACAAATCAACAAATTTAGTAAATGTTATCAATATTTACAGTAAATTTGATCAAAATATTGCTTATATTAACTTAAAACACTTCATCAAATATAGAAACCTCGGTAGCTCAATCGGTAGAGCACCAGATTTATAAACCGAAGGTCCCTGGTTCAAATCCCGGTAGGTCCATTAAGGTAAGTGACTTGTGTAAATTAAGCTAGGAAATTTGTGTTCGTTGTAAAATAGAGAGTAGGTAATTAAGTGTAAGACTCGGTGTAAGCAGAGTATACGCTACTAAATATAATTTTTGATTTTTTTTTTCATGATTTTTCGCCTCATTGGGCTAACTTGCCAATCGTTGGATCGACGTTGGATAATGGTTGGTCCAATGTAGTTCCAAGTTCGGGCCGACGTTGTTGAAGTCGGGTTAGGGTCGGCACCGGCTTTTAAGCAGTCGGCATTACGTCGGCCGGTGGTCGAACTGAAGTCGGGCCGACCTCGCCGGCAGGACATATCACCCAATGAGCAGCCGACATCTGAGCCGACGCTCAGCCACCGTCCATGGCGACCAATACCCGACGTCGGGCCAACCTCTTTGTGTTATCAGGGGAGATACTAAAATAAATACCCGGGATCGATACACGTGAATTTGCTATGCACGAGTTTGATATGAGAAGAAAATCTTTGGATACCGGGGTAGGAAATTATGAATATCTCCCGTAAATGATTTCGTATAGAGAAACCAGATGTGGTTCCTTGCACTTGAATATATATTTTGAACAGATATGACAGTCGTTAGCTTGCGTCTTGAGAGAGTAGCTTGCGTCTTGAGTCAAAAACTGACGATAATTCTGATTTATTTGTGCCGAATTATATAGCGCAGTGGGTATAGGCCAATTGTGGAGGTAATCTAAAAGCATATGACCTATGGTGTACCATGCTCGACTGACACACAGCGAGGTCAGTCACCGAGCTAAATGGGGCTATTGTCAGTAGCCTTAGTCAGATGTCCTTCGGCCCATTATGCGACTCAAAACTATTAAACAGGTCGATACAAAATGGCCATGCATGGTGGTGGATTCAACCTACCATGGCGATTTCTGCCATGAAGATATCGGGCATTCGGGGTGATGACACTGTGCGGTATATAACATATGTTTTACATGCGAAGTTGCCCCGGGGGGGGGCACTCCAACTTTGGAGGTGACGCGTATGTAGGGCTGTTAAGACCCCCCTTTTCAGCATCGCTGTCACCCAAAGACCCCATATTGTTTTACTTAACACATGCTTCGCTCCAGCGCTCTGTCACCCAAGACCCCTATTTTTCCATTTGATCTGTCACCCAAAGACCCTTACAAGTTCAATTTGAACAGCAACTTTCATTTATCACTGATTTTGTTACTTATTTTGAAAAAATAAAGAAATTTGAAGCCATTTAGAACTAGAAATTCGATTTTCGAGGTTTTTGTGGCGCTGTTTTGGTTCTCACCCAAAGATTCCACTTAAAAAAAAAGGTCATGTTCTCACCCAATGACCCCCTATTTTTTACATTTTGCTCTCACCGAATGCCAAAAATCATGCTCTCACCCAATGACCCCATATTTTTTACATGTTGCTCTCACCGAATGCCCCTTAGTGCGAAAGCGCCAGCCCTACACCTATATCCATTTCAAATTGAAGTGCCCCCCCCGGGGAAGTTGCCTTTACATTGTGGAATATTTTGAACTGAAAACCATACATGCATTAAAGTAACTTTCTAAAACTTACTTTGCTTAAGTTGCTGCTGATATTATACATGTATATACTGGTTGGTTCAGTACATGAGTACATCCATAGACCATTGACTACTTCAACTTCAGCACTTCATGATCATGTTCACCGCGCCCGGGCTGTTCATTTAAAAATGTTTAGTTCAATCATCGGACTTCAGTGTAGTATAAATACATACATAAATTACAACAACAAAACAAAAATCAAGCCTGTTCTTTATTTAAAATGAAAGCGATAGTGCCCACAGATCACGAGAAATATAGCATTTCATAAGTTCATATGTATGACCATCTGCGTGATCTATCAGGAATTCAAAAGCTGCAAGCACCTTGTATTATGGTTCAACATGTTGAATGATGAATGATGTTCAATGACCCACGGGAAAGATGACCTCGGCTCGACTGCTCTCATGAACTATATGGTGTTGCCATAAAAGCTGTCATAAAAAGCCACCAACGTTTTGGAAAGTTCATGGATCCAAAGAAATTAGGAAGAAAATCTGATACTCTTCTATATGCTAGGAATAAAATACAAAAGAAAATGAAAGATATGTAAAATCCACAAAATGATCTTCAAGCTGCAAATCGAATACAAATTTGGGCGTTTTAGTGAGCTACGTGACTAGCAATACTGCCAACGCTACATTCCCGTCAATTTAGGGTTGGGCGATGTACATTGTACAATTCATAACGGTGTGAAAATTGGTGACTGACATGACATAAGCTACAGGTGATATTAAAGCAACAAGGGCTCGGATAGCGACGTTTTCTTATTTTTTGCGGGTTCTGAGACTTGAGCACATCAGATATCATCGGATTGCATTTTGAATGCAATAAATTTCCTTCTGACATTAATTTTTTTTAAAATTCGCAATATAAGACCAAGACAATCGTCCCCACCCTCGCCGATTTTTGGTGATTTTCAAATATTTTTGTTATTTTTCCTATTTGTTTCCTTACTTTTGTTTCTAAAATGGAAAAGGCATCTCAAGAAGTTCTTGGTTATCATTTCACATTGCAAACTCTTTCTTCAAGCTAGGGGTATAGGGCTTTGGGCCCGGGGGGAAGTTGGAGGTGACGAGTATAAGAAAAAGCACCTTTTTCAGCGTCGCTGTCACCCAAAGAAGGAAAGGCCCTTATTTTTTTAACGAACTTGTTCTATCACCTGAAGACCCCCTATTTTCCATTTAATCACCCAAAGGCCCTTACAAGTTCAATTTGAACAGCAACTGTCATTTATCACTGATTTTGTTATTTTGAAAAAACAAAGAAATCATTAAGGGATCCAAAAATGATCGTTTATTGCGTTTCGACAGTATTTTTGTGGGGATGTGAGACCTCAGACCTATCGAATTGTATTCTGAATACGAAGCATGTCTTTCTGATATCAAATAATTTTCATTTTTGAAAATCACAATATAATACAAATTTTATGACAAATTATAAAATTTGATATTTTTCAAATTTTGATATATAACAGTCCTCGAAGTAAATTATATAAATCTAATGATATATTTTAAAGTGTATGTAGGGAGGAAAAGCCGACGGTCAATTGAAAATTTTGACCTTTCATATTGAAGATATGGATTTTTTCCCAAAAAGACCTAATTTTTTTTGGTGTTTTGGGAAAAATCCATATCTTCAATGCGAAAGGTCAAATTTTTCAATTGATCGTCGGCTTTTCATCCCACCTACATACACTTTAAGTATAAATCATCAGATTTATAAAGTTTACTTCAAGTACTGTTAAATATCAAAAATATCAATTTTAATGATTTGCCATAAAATGTGTATTAAATTGCGAATTTCAAAAAATCAAAATTATTTGATATCAGAATGACATTCTTCGTATTCAGAATGCAATTCGATATGTCTGATGTGCTCTAATGTCCCAAAATAAATACTGCCCAAACGTTCATACCGGTACCCCAGCCCTTAAGCCATGTGAATTCGATTTCGAGGTTTATGTGGCGCTGTTTCGGCTCTCACGCAAAGATTCCATTTAAAAAAAAGGTCACTGATGTTCTCACCCATTGACCCCATATTTTTTACATTTTGCTCTCACCGAATGCCAAAAATCATGCTCTCACCCAATGACCCCATGTTTTTTTACATTTCGCTCTCACCGAATCATCGGCCCCCGAAGTGCCAGCCCTACGCCTATATCCATTTCATCATTGAAGTGCCCCCCGGTGGCTTTGGGAGAATTAGCCTCCTCCCCGATAAAAACTTTGCAATGGTTAGAAATGAGTAAAAAAAACCATAATAACAAATAATAAGGACCTCCCTCACCAATTTTTTGAAAAAGTCCGGATATACATCAGTGTTACTTGGCTACAATTAAATTGGGGATCTCTAAATCCCTGGATCAACTAAATTCAGGGTTTTTTTTTCAAATTATTTTACTGAAACCCCATAATTATACTTATCGGCTTCCGCCGGAGATGGTTCACAGTAGTATAAAAATACAGAGAAGTTGAATAGGCCTACAATTGGCTCATATCTTAAAATCCGCGGATACGATGGTATTCCCGACATCCCGGCGACTATATTGCTTGCTCACGTTGCATAATAAACATCTCAGTACCAAAAAGTAATTACCCCCCTGTAAGTTGGGACATGTGTAGGCCTAAACATTAACAAAAAATATCCCAATGAAAAATCAATTTTGAAAATTATAAGAATATTGGTTTTAAAAAACCCACTATTTCATGAGATTGACTCTCGGATATAATTTTTGAATGCTTTGTTTCAATGGCAAAATGAATAATGTGCTGAACATGAAAATGATGATTAGACAAAACTTTTAAGTTTACCCCTCACCCCCCTTTACCCAAACCCATATAAATCCATCTCATCAACCATGCCTTCCTGGCATATGTTGAAAGGACTGGAGGATTTAGTCTATCCCCGGGGTCTATCCTGGCATCCTGATGGAAAATAGACGATTGTTACCGCCCATTCCTAATATTTACAAAGCGACCGGAAGCAATCATCCTGCATCCAGAGAAGTCACAAGATCTTTGGAAAAGTCAGAAGTGAGCTCTGCCTCTGAGCTGTGCTGTGAGAGAGGGAGGAGTTGTGTGTCTAGTTCGCGAGGATATTTTCCATTTACTTTTTGCATTTCTACGTTCTGATTGATATTAAGCATTCACCAGTAGGTAAGTAATGCATGAATGCCGAGAATAATTCACATCAAACATGATTTTGTCTTCTGTACGTACCAAAAAATGACCTGGGATTTACTCATTTATACTGGAGAACTTTAAGCTTCGAATTTGCACATCATCACATGATCATGAATCCCATGATATATCGATATTAAGGACGATGTATTACGTAATTGTTTGCAAGTGCAAATGAATGCATCACTGCCATGCATGCACACACGGGCAGTGATGCCAACCAGTGATGCCAACGCCGCGCCTTAGGCGCACAATTGGGCTACTTGGCGATCACTTGCCGCTACTCAAAAAGCCCGGGAAAAAAGCATGCCGCTACTTGCCTAAAATTGGGCTACTTTGGCCAGTCTCCGGCCGCGGCACTAATTTTCCTTCAATTTAGCCGATTTATAAAGGTTTTGAGTCTTTGAAGCTCCAAATTGAAATTACAATGGGTTTTGTGACCATTTATTGATCGGTCAGTAATTGTGGGTACCGGAAGTTTTAAAGTCAAGTGCTTTTCCGCCCAATTGGGTGTTTTATGCTCTAAATTGGGTAAATCCGCCCAAATATCCGGTATTGGGCGCTTTTTGAAGCTTAAAAATTGGGCTACTTGAGAATCCTTTACCGCGGCCTAGCGAGTCAATGCGCCGCGCCTTGACGCTGAAAAGTTTTGGCAACACTGATGCCAACGCAGGGCTACGACACACAGTCAACTCACAGTGTCAACACCCTATATTATACGTCGAACAACTGAATACATGCACAACGTACGGACCAATATATTTTTGTAAACATTTTAAGCCTATAACAAAATGTATATTTTCGTACAATTGTACAACTATCGTTTCTACCCTATGGTCTCAGCCTATGACCTATAAAAGTTACCTGTTATCAAAGTGTCCGCAATGATGCTGAAAAGTAACGATATTCACGCAGGGACAGGCCGAAAACCTTACCTCGATCGTAAAATCCAGCCCATGCATGTCATAAATAATTCATTATTGCATTGTGTAAATGTCACTGATTGTGTCCACGTATTGTTATTGCACCTGTTAAAGCAGAAGTCATGCTGAATTTATACTCGATCGCTGGATCACCATGTGAATTCGCCTATTAAAAAAAAAAAAACCTCTACGACCAGGTTGTTAAGCATCGAGCTATGCTGACTGGCTTAGCAAATATCCAATTATTTTTGTAAACCAATCAGGTTAGACGTACTTTACTGGCGGGTCACATTAATTTATACCGTAAAAGGCCGACGCCTTCATTGATTGGATTGCGATGAATGGTGTTTGCAACCAATCACAAAACGGGTTACAAATAAATAAGGCGCCCATCGGAAATTTTGTACACGTCCATGATGACGTCATGGCACGAGGTAGCCGGAGGCTTCGCTTTTCTGCTAGCTTTAAAAGCGAGCGAGTGGTATAAAGTCAGTTTCACACCTGTGATTTATGGAGCATATCATAAAATCTCTGAGCACATACACAGCGGATTTGACAGATAAAAATGACATTTACAATTCTGAGCAACGGGATTCCATGAAATTGAAGATTATGTAAGTTATTCTACAGGATCGGTAATAATTAACAGCTGGTCTGCTGTATTTGAAGTGCATATTGAAGTTTGTGACTTCGTACGTTATGTGCAATAGATAATTACAGGAAGCTTAAATTGGCACGCTTTCCTGCAATTTGTCTGTCGCTTACTAAAGTTATTGGGAGTTCAGGGCACGTCACACCGAGTGTGACGTGACCTCGCTGGGCATAACCCTATATTATAAATATTTTTTCCATACAGATCAATACTCCGTTAAAATCAATATTCTATTTATTGACACAGATAAAGAAAGTTTACATATGCATTGTGTTATAGGAGCTTGCACCTGGAACTTAACTGAATGGGCTAAACGTGTTCCTTTATACCTATAAAGTATAATTGTAATTCTCAAAATTAAATATATCACAATTTTTACTTTGGATTTCAAAATCTTTACTTCGGCTAATGAAAGTCGATTCCTTGTTTCCCGTTACCCTACTCCGCTCAAAACCAATTGCTGGCCAAATATTTCATTATTTTGAATAAAATGTTGATTTCTAACAAAAATAAAACATACAAATAAATAATTGTGATTTTAAATATATATATCATAAATCTCTTTCTGTTGATTTTCAGGGATTTTCTTTGCATAGCATGGTATATGGTTAATAATGAATTAATACTCACTTCTCTGTCCCGTACTTTTTGATCTGCTCTGATCTCATCCCGTAAAAAATATTGTGAAACTTTTGATATAGTTGTACAATCACCTTCATGTGGTTGTAAACTACATAGATCTGTAAACTACAAACTGTGATTTATCACATGTAGCCTATACATGGGTAGTTATTGGTTTACACCTGTAACAGATGCAATAATGAAATGATATGAAAATGAATAATGAAAAATGAAATGGTCACCTACACAGTCATGAAAAATTGTGTAACGGGAAACAAGGAATTGACTTTCATTGGCCTTATAAAATGCAGTAAAAGTAGGGATGCCCACTCTCAATACAGTTTCCACTAGAACGATTTTTCATTTACTGTGTGCGTGCACTCACACACGTATTGTCTATGGAGAAACTGATCGATACAAGAAATCCCAGGCATGTTAAATGGCATACATACTTGTTTTGATCCAAATGTAGGCCTATATCAGGGTGTTTCAAGAAATTCCTGATTCCACCAGAAAACATTCACCAAACTTTTTCCTGTTTGGTCAGTAAATAGAGAGGACCTTCCTGCATGAAGAGATCAACTTTTTTAATGAAAAATTTAATGAGATGAGAACTACAACAGGTTGAAGTGACACCATTCCGTGCATCAGGTGTTCAAACGCAATTATCTCCAAATTTGGAGTGAATCAGACAAGCAAACTTACATACTCATAAAATTTAACTATTTATGAAGACAAAATGTGTAGGATGTTAAGAAATTTAAGAATGTTTAAGCCTACCATGCCCATCTCAAATCATGCACTTCCCTGCACTTCTTACTACCATGTCCATTTCATAGGGAGTATAAAAACCGGGGACCATCATGGCTTCCATGCACACAGTGTATTGCTCAATGTAGTAAAGATAAACTTTGAGTTGGAGCAAATTTCTCAAAATTGGCAGTGATTAATCAACTTATGCCATGATGAAATATAATAATTTTTGAAGATAAAATGTGCTGACCGTAAAAGATTGAACAATGTTTAAGACTACCGCCATTCATTTGAAATAATGCACTTATTGTTCATCTCCTCTATGGAGATATTTTCCATGTGTGCCATCTATGATCATGCTTATGCGGTTTCACCAAACAAACCATGGGTTTTGAGGTCTTATATTTTTTGTTGTATGTCAACAAAATCGATTAAATTTTCAGGATGATCTTATTTTCATGTTGTTATAAGCAAATATAATGTTCCAGATAACGCTAGTTAATAAATACATTAAGAAAAAGTACCTTAAAATTGCACTTTCTGTTAGTAATCCTTTTGGACTTTAACTTTTTAAAATGTTCTAGCAGCCCTATATAAAACCGTAACACTCAAAAGGCCATATCTCTGGAATGAAACGTCCGATTAAGATTATTTAAACGCCAAAATGTTTCTTTCATCAATTCCCAGCCAATAAGTTAGGTCTGAATCAATTTAAAAGTACTTCAATTTTTAGTGGACATGCCTAGTAAAAGATATCCACAGCAAGCTGCAAGGCTCTGCTAATTAGTGTATTGCTTTTCAAGTTAGTCTACTGGAAACAAAACCCTGGTTTTACCTGAAAACAAATTGATTTTTCATATGGGCTAGAGCATGCACAAATCGTAATAATGTGTAGAAGTGAGAGAATATTGTTCAAAAGGCCAGCAAAGAAAGATTACTTGGCAAATTTCAACTGATTTGAAAGGGCATTCCTAGCAGCTTTATATTTGGTTTAAATGTCGGCTTTAGATATTTTCTTCCACTTATTAAACAAGGCATGTTTTTTCTGTAATTTCATAATGCAGCAAGTATTGAGATGGATTATCGTATTGTACCATTGTTTTGGTATTTATGTCTAGTTTACAATGTGAAGAGCCAATCCGTGGGCCTCACAAGCCTTTGAAGTTTGAACACAATCAATGCGATGATAAATATGACACTTTTATAACAACACACTAAATATAAATATGACACAATTCTCATAAAATAAAGCATATTACCGATGCAAAACTTAATATCAGACAGTCTTATTTTGTTTTCAGGTACATACAGACCTTAAAGAAAGACCTAGGATCATTTTTGATACCACAATGATGCAAGCATTTGTGGATACCATTTCTGGGTTGATAAACCTAACTACCATAGGTGTATTGGTGTGTACATGGCTATTGTACCGTGGGTATAAGAGTGTACAGCGCCCGGATGGAATGCCGCCAGGACCAAAGGGTTGGCCGTTTATAGGAAGCATAACCGGTGAGTGTTAAATGTTGATAGAATAACTTCACGAACATAATTTTTTACTTTGCGGATTGGAGAGAGACGCTCAGAGACAGTGACGGGCGCCACAAGCAGATTATTACGCTGCCTTCTATAGAGCAGTCTAAGGGAGCCATCAGAGCCAATTAGGCTGAATGGCATTACTCCCACAACCTGGTCTGTATATGAGACAGCACCTCAAACCCTCATTCAGTTGCTGAACAGGTGTTGACAATGCTATAGACCACAATAGCCTCATCTCAATGGCATCTATCTAGTCTAATAACCTTTTAAAACAATCATAATGCAAAAATTTGACCTCAAGTTACAAAGTGTGAGTTTTTGTACCCAAAGTTTCAAAGGTCATTCAATGAATGTTTGAATGTATTGGGGTTAAAGAACTGTCCTGATAGATGCGCATGTTGTGGATCCTACATGTAGTGCAAGAATTTTCATAGATGTAGCTGTCTAGCTGAGGCTATAGTCAGTGTTCGAAATATGCCGCAAAAAGTTACAGGCCAGCCGGGCTTGACCTTAAAAAGTTACCGGCCAGCCGGGTCGGCAACTAGATGCCAGTCAGAAAAGTTACCGGCCAGGCCAAAAAGTTACAGGCCAGTGGCAGGCTGACCGGCCCTATTTCAAATGCTGGCTATAGTACTCGGCAGTAAAAAGATTGTCAAACATGCTGTGGCCTATATCTTGAAATCCCAACAAGTATCAAAATTCTCTACAAAGTTCTGTAAAGTTTAGGAAATTGGGATCACATTTTACCTTGGCTCCTATTTTGGGCCATGTAAAGGATAAAACTTTAGAACTTTACAGCAAAATGCCAAGAACCTTCTTCCACCCCATTCCATTGAACGTTTAAGTGAACATATGAACTGAGAGAAAGTCCATCAAAAAATTGCAAAGAATATATGGTATCTTTGCAATTGAATGACTCACACCAAGGGCCATTATCTTTTCGGTTTCTGGAAGTCTATTGTTGAGATACGAAAATGCAAGGGATTATTAGAGTTGGTCTGTAACTTGACTAATGAAGATTGCATATGAATGTATCTTATTTCAATAGAGGTGCAGGTGGCCACATGGCCGGATTTACCATTGGGCCAGATGGGCCCCCACATTTTTGGGGCCCCAAAATTGCTGGCAAACCTGGTGAAAAAAAAAATTTTTATTTATATAATTCCCGTTGATCATGCCACTGTTTTTCTATGCAAACTTTAAGTCTTGTCTTTCCACATTACATATGGCGATTTATTATATATTTTGTCTTGTGACTTTTGTACTTAATTTTCCATTTATACAGTGTTCAAAGGACAACCTCATGTTAATTTCAAAGAACTTGCTAAAGAACACGGTGATGTGTTCGCTATCAAGGTTATTTCCAAATGGATCATTGTTCTTAATGGCATAGATGTTGTGAAGGAAGCACTACTACACAAACAAGACCAGTTTGCAGGCAGACCTAAATTTTTCACAGGTATGTTAACATTCTCATTCTTATGGTCCCCGGTATATATGAATTGTGGACAATTTGGTCAGAAGGTTTAACTCAAAATTTAATAGATTGTGGTGGGACTCTATACCTTCCTTGAGTCAGTAAAGTAAAATCAAATTTTTAAATTTTCTCAAAAACTGTTAATTTTTGAAGGAATCTGTTATGCTAGTTGGATTTCTTCCATAATTTCCTTTCTGAAACAAGAGCGATAACCGCACCATAGCTGAACCATGTGGCTTTGGCAGTATATTGTGGTAGGCCTATACCACTGTCATCATTGCATTTAAATTTCAGCTCAATTGAAGCATTTTGAAAACTTGACATTTGGCCCCTTTATTGGCCCTTAATGACCTTAAATGAATTTTAAAATATTTCAAACATGTTTAGAATGTCATAAGGATCATTGCGTTTAAATTTCAGCTCAATCGAGCATTTTGGAAAACTTGACCTTTGACCCCTTTATGACCCCTTAATGACCTTAAATGAATCTTAAAATGTTTTTAAAATGTTTAGAATGTCATAAGGATCATTGCATATAAATTTCAGCTTGATTGGAGCATTTTGAAAAACTTGACCTTTGACCCCTTTATGACCCCTTAATGACCTTAAATGAATTATAAAATATTTTTAAATGTTTACAATGTCATAAGAATCATTGCATTTAAATTTCAGCTCAATTGGAGCATTTTGAAAACCTTGACCTTTGACCCCTTTATGACCCCTTAATGACCTGAAATAAATGTTTAAATGTTTTAAACATGCTTAGAATGTCATAAGGATCATTGCATTTAAATTTGAGCTCAATCGGAGCATTTTCGGTTAAAATGACCCTTTTTGACCCCTGTGACCCCAGGATGACCTCTGACGTTTGGAAATATTTTTATTATATTCTTTATGTTTTCCTCTTTCATATGACACCACTGTGGGGTCATACCTTCGTGGCATTTAGAGATATGTCCATTTCAGACCAAATGGTTAGTCAGTTAGTAAGCTAGTAAGTAAGTAAGCTAGTAAGTAAGTAAGCTAGTAAGTAAGTAAGCTAGTAACATTCACTCATATAGGCTGATACCATTTCATGGTTCAGCAAAAATTCTTTTATATACTTCTCATCATTACATTCAGAGATACAATAAACTACAATATCTAAATTACTGACTCGAGAAAGGTATAGTTGCTGCAGACTATTAAAGTATCATAAGTTGCTGATTGTGCCGGTAACTTTTGTAGCTTTTTCTTTGGTGATTGTTCTTCGATTGAAAATCAACACATGCTTTTCATACTTTATGTGCACTGCACACAGAGGGGCAATAGTGAACCATCACAGCCAGTCAGACTCAGGGATGGGTGTGAGCACTACCCCTTGTTAAATCTGTAAAATCATTGGAGATCAGTTTATTTAATTTGGAGTGCAAACAATTTTTGGCACACATTCTTGGGGCGCGTTTGAAATAAAACGCTCTAAAAAGGCTTAGGAAAACCGTACGGAAACGATCCCGACCTACCTACATGTACCCTAATTTTTGCTGAACCATGAAATGGTATCAGCCTATATTAGTGTATGTTACTAGGTTCCTAGGTCCCTAGGTTACTAACTAACCATTTGGTCTGAAATGGACATATCTGTAAATGCCACGAAGGTATGACCCCATGAGTGGTGTCATATGAAAGAGGAAAACATAAAGAATATAATAATAATATTTCCAAACGTCAGAGGTCATCCAGGGGTCACAGGGGTCAAAAAAGGTCGTTTTAACCAAAAATGCTCAGATTGAACTTAAATTTGAATGCAATGATCCTTATACCATTCTAAACATGTTTAAAACATTTTATAATTTATTTAAGGTCATTAAGGGGTCATAAAGGGGTCAAAGGTCAAGTTCTTCAAAATGCTCCAACTGAGCTGAAATTTAAATGCAATGATCCTTATGACATTCTAAACATTTAAAATATATTTTAAAATTCATTTAAGGTCATTAAGGGGCAATAAAAGGGTCAAAGGTCAAGTTTTCAAAATGCTCCAATTGAGTTGAAATTTAAATGCAATGATCCTTATGACATTCTAAACATTTTAAAAATATTTTAAAATTTATTTAAGGTCATTAAGGGGTCATTAAGGGGTCCAAGGTCATGTTTTTCAAAATGCTCCAATTGAGCTGAAATGTAAATGCAATGATCCTTATGACATTCTAAACATTTAAAATATATTTTCAAATTCATTTAAGGTCATTAAGGGTCAAAGGTCAAGTTTTCTAAATGCTTCAATTGAGTTGAAATTTAAATGCAATGATCCTTATGACATTCTTAACATGTTTTGAATATTTTAAAATTCATTTAATGTCATTAAGGGGGTCATACAAGGTCAAAAGTCAAGTTTTCAAAATGCCAGCTTCCCACGATCAAGGTATATTAAAACGGCAATTAATGAAACAGTCTTATTAAAATGAATAGGCCTACTATCCAGCACAGTATTGCTGCTTGATCAGATCGTCACAGTCATCCGCCTAACTTACCTCGTGCATACCTTCGTAGCATTTGGAGATTATGTCCATTACAGACTCCGGGTGATAGTGGTATAGGCCTACCACAATATATTGCCGAAGCCACATGGTTCAGCTATGGTGCGGTTATCGCTCTAGTTTTTATGTTACGCCAATCAAACAATTTTTAAGGCCTTATGCCTACATTGTAACTGAATTAAAATAATAGCTTTGTCTTTTTTCCCCCACAGTGGAGCTCTGTACAGATGGGTATAAAGATATTTTGTTTAGCCCAATGAATGAAACATGGAAATTGCTCAGAAAACTTGGACATACAGCAATAAGGTATATACAACCAATTACAAATGGGGGGGGGGTAAGAACCTGAAATAATTTATAAATGTTGTTTTTTCTTAAAAACTTTCTTCAAAACTTTTTTCAAAGTTTTCCATTTTTAGCCATGTACTGCAGTGTCTTTCTTTAATTTTAATACTTATCTTATTGAAATGAGTCATGGAAGCTTGTATTATATTTTGCCAGTGATATCAAAATGAAAGATTTGGGCGTTTTCTTCCTACCGAGAAAAATCATGCATGTGGGCCAGAAATGGGCAAGCCTTGGGATCCCCTTTATAGAACCCATACCATTTTTCCTTTTCGTTAGCTGTATATGTCTTAATAATATTTGAGTGCAAGCAATGCTATGCATGCTCTCCCTCTGACCTGCCTGCTGCTCTTATGTAATGCAAGTAGGAAATATTGGCATACTGTAGAACTACTTGCTTTGGTGAGGTACATTGTATTTCTCACATTTAAACAGTGCATGATCATTTTTAGGCGTGAATATTTTTCAAATGAGTTCAGTTTTGTTTGTTGTCCAAATTTATGGGGTTTTTTTTTTCAGCCAATTTTTTCCATACATTGCACCATTTTCCATGAAAAATCAATTGATTAGTGAATCCTTAATTAACGCTAAGCTCAATCCTTATAATAATTCGGACACTATCTGAAACAAATGTTACTCGAAAGCCTAGCTTTCATCTCAAAAGAGCAAACTAAGGTTATTTTGTAGTTTTTGGTCCGATATTTGACAATTTTATGTTAACCTTTTTTCTGTGCCTTTTAGAACATTTGCTACTGGCAAGAATCTGGAAAAGCTGGTATTTAGCATGACTGCTAAGCTGGAAAAAAGCCATGGAGGTCAAAGGTGATGAACCCTTTGACCCAAAAGATATGACCTTTATTGCTGTATACAACATCTTGTTGAGCCTTTGTTTTGGACACGAGTAAGTAATGTGCTCCCCATTCCAGAAAAATACAGCACTAATATTTTGGGATTAAAAAAATATTATCAAGTTCTGCCAAATAAAACATAGCTCAATCCTAATCATTCATTTAGTCCTAACTGGAGATAAAAGAAAAAGTTCAATATTTTACTAATTTCTTGAAAAAAGAGCCAAAAACATGCATTTTCGGCATGTTTTCTGACAATCAAGTCACAAAAATCACGAACTTGGAACAAGTCTAAGCATGTTGTGTATATAATGCCGAAATTTTGCTCTAATTTTCACTTTTTTGTGTTACTTTGATTAAATGGTGGGTTATAAGAATGAAAAATGTCTTTTCCAGAATTTAGAATGCATAAACTGAAATTAGTCTTAATACAAGTCTTTGGGCTTGATTGTCACAGCATACGAAAAACACATGTTTTTGGCCGTTATTTCCAAAAATTGGCTTACTTTTATTGCTTTAGTTAGGACTAACTAAAGGATTAGGATTTAGCTATGTTTCATTTGGCAAAACAGGATAAAAATTTTTTTTATTCAAAAAAATTAGTTCTATATTTTTCTGGAATAGGGAGTAGTTAGTTTAATGATCTAATATTGGCCCACAATTTAGTGTTGAAATTGGATGATGAGCATGAGTGAAGCACAGAGAAAATGATCCAGAAAATGTAGACTATTTGACAGTGTAATATAATGCAGAGGCTCCGAAAGATTTTGAATATTGGGGGGCCTAAATTTTTTTGCCAGCTCCGAGGCGCGAAATGCTGAAGGGGGGGGGGGTGGGTGCGGGAGTGGGTATCCCCATCCCGCGCTTTTGAAATGCATGCATTTTTACATGAATTGTACCTTACATTTTGAATTATACCCTAAAATTATGAATTTTACCTTAAAATTATGAATCTGATCCTAAAATTATGAATTTTTCCCTAAAATTATGAGTTTTACCTCAGATTATTGGGGGCTCTAGGGTACTTGGGCCCACTGACCAAAATTATTGCAGGGGCCAGGCCCCCAGCCCCCCAGTTCCGGAGCCACTGCAATTTTGTGGTAATTGACTGTAAAGCGCCATGAGAACCTTTATAATTATGACTATGAATAAAAGTATTATGATAACATTAATTTAAGTGCCGGGAGAATTCACGATGTGCAAAAACCGCCAAAATTCTCAAATTTTGGGTATAATCGCGAATTCTAAGTTCAGCTGCAAATTTTAAGATTTTTCCAAAATATCCATTTTTAAAGTATTCATTTTCCAAAGAAACTTTAGTTTTACACTAACATTGAAAGAAATCATGGCGATCTGCAATACAATCCGTGCAGAAAATTAATCAATGCATTAAAATTTAAAAACTGCAGTTTTGAACATTTTGGGGGGAAATGCACACATTTTGGGAATATTTTCCTGGTGCTTACATTAATTCATATAAAATGGAAACAATATAATTTTGGTATTCATGCAAAACATTTTTTGTTTCAAATTGTGTACCCTTAAGGGGGTACTACACCCATTGATTTTTTTTTTTGCATTTTTTGCATTTTGTGAAGAAATTACAAAAAAATTGGACAAAGTGGTATGCAAAATGAAGGGCAAATCTTCTCGTTTTATTGGTGGCATCGGTATCAACGTAGCTTACATGCTTTTAAAAGTAGAAGCCAAAAGGTGGTACATCACTGATGATTTAAATTCACTTCATTTTGGAAAGCTTAATATCAACGGATTTCGTTAAAATTTTGGATATGTGTTGCTAACACGTTAGGGAAATAAAGTTGATATGTAAATGGGAATAAGTGGTTCCTGATTTCTTTTATGACTTCATGAACTTGGTGCTCCACAACTATCAAAAAGGAACTGGTTAAAATGCTTCTATTTTCAATGTTGAGCTATATTTTGTATTTTTAACTTGCGACATTATTTCACTGAAACTTAATTAAGCCATAGGTAACAGGTTACCACAACCATACTACAGCAATGTTGAAAAAAATTGTATTTCTTGTCACCTATACCACCATATTGGGTAGTTTTCCGTAAGCTTAGCTTTTGTGATTTTGGTAACTATTTTATATTTATTTGTGAAATCCATCTCAACTAGGCATTCTAAATTGTACTCACCATTTACATCCCAAGGTATATTAGTATATCCACCTTGCACTTCTCGATATATATCCAGTTAAAGACAGAATATCAAAATTATTCCTCATTATGATACATTTTGTATCACAGACTCTCACATGTGTATTCAAAATTGATGCTTAAATTTGACCTGAACCAATTGACCTATAACCTGACATACGGTGACCTAATAGCCTTTTCTTCTCCTAACAACACATCAATAACAACATCAATATCAAATTGACTAATGACTATGCATCTATTGTGTAAGTGTTTATTTAATTTATTCAGTGTTATATATTTTGCAAGCACCACTAGATTTTCTATAGAGAGTATAACAAAGGATTTAATGTATTCTATTCATGTACCCTACTTGAACATGTTGAAAAGAATAAATTATGGTTTGTTATGAAACACGCATCTGAGTTACCAGGATACGGTAAACAAAAAAATATATAGGGCTAAAATGACTTACTATACAATGGTTTAAAAACACCTTTTTATTTATTTTTTTAAATTTTTTATTTCACATGATCCGTGCATATATCGCCTCGCTATAAATGAAAAAATATTTTTTTAGACCAATCAAACCAATATATGGGTGTAGTACGCCCTTAACAAGTTGTTTATTAAGCCCATCAGCTTTCTCTACTTAATAAGACCTTTTGCAATTTCATAAATCTTGGACTACGCATGAACTGAAAGGGAATTTTACTTTCCTAGCTCATCAATACTTTCCTTGTCTTGCGCAAGTGTTCAAAAGACATGAAGAACAAACTATATGCAAAATACATATAGGTTATAGTGTTTCTCAGAATGTGCAAAGTTCACCCTCATTGAATTAATCTGAATATTTATCTCTCATGGAGACCCGGTTGTTGATGTGCAGGTCATGCGCAGTACAAGATTTTTCAAATTGTGAAAGGACAAAATTCACCTGAGTTTATGGATATTATTAGGGATGACCAATGAACCATCAACTTGATTAGAACGCTCCCATAGACATGCAGGGAGCTCAACTGTGCACTGCTTGCACAGACATTTCTAAATTGATCTCATTCTTTTATTTTTCAATATTTTTCTGTAAAAATTGGGGAAGTGAATGCCAATTATATTTTGTAACTATCTTGCAAATTACAGCAACACAACTTATTTCATTTTTCTGTAAGTGCGAGTCAAAATTGGTCCATCGCCACAGTGCGTTTAATTGCCAGTGGCTGAGTTCAGCACTGCTCAAGAATGGCACAAAATATTCATGTCAATAATTTCAGGTGAAAAACGTGGTCTACTGAGCTGTAATTTGGCAGAGTTGCCAGTAATACCTCTATCATACCCTCTGTAAAAAGGAAAAAAAATTGAACAAGTAGATCTCGAGTTACAAATTAAATCACCAGCTTCCCTTTAGAATTTCCATACTCCTTTCGGATCATGCTAAGAAGACACCTTTCTGAACATAAATGTGAAGTTTCGTGCTTATTCGATGTATTTTTCACCTGATTTCAACCCTAAACATTTTCTTATATTTAGGCCTATACCATCTACAACTTGCTGCTGGCTATACCTTATTTAGAACTTTCAAAAGAAGTACCTGAATGTGCAGACATAACTGTTTCAAAATAGCCCGCGAAAGTCATGCAGGTGACTCCGAGGTCATGCATTGAATTGGTTTGAATGAGGAATACTATGGGAACCAGCACCTTTTGTTAGAAGTCACACATGAGCATGATGAGTGAAGTGGATTTAACCTCTATTGTTGTGAATGAGTCAATGACCTTCAATGACACTGAAGATTTTGTTTGCATACACCTACTAATTGGTCATATTAAACCCAATAACATTGAAATTTTTGGTTGTGAAAAAAAAGTTCACCTGGACTTAGTGCAATTTTGATTTTGTGCCATATCAGCCATCGTGGATGATTTTTGGAAAATCTTCTCTAAATGCATGATTTCAATGAAAAAAAAAAAAAAAATAATTTATGCCATTGACTAGTAAAGTGCCATTTCACAAGAAACCCTTTGATACTTTCACAATATGCTTGTTTCATGTTTGCATATATGTTAAAATAAAGAAATATATAAAGGTAAATACATGCTTATGCCAATTTTGCTCCCAATTGCTATTTTTGGACCTTGTCATTTTATTTCGCTCCAATGACCGGTCAGAATGGGAAACTTTGAAAATTCATAATTCAAAAGTTTTTGTCCGATTTTGACCATTTAACCACCAAAATACTTCTGTTGATGAGTTCTATCCAGAAAACAATCTTTTGTAGCAATAGGGGCAACATGAAATTTTGATGGTTATCCCTAATATTATTTCTCCTAAAGGCCCATTCAGTGATTTGCTCATCCGGAAGATCGTAAAAATCATCAAAATTTCAGATTTTGGTACCTTTGTCATTGTCATAGATTTCCTAACATAGCCTGATAGTGGTTCAGCCGAAAGCCATGTATTTAAGACAAAATAAGGCATTTACACCATGTAATTTATATATACTGACAGTAGATAAATTAGCTGCAAGTATTCGAATGAGGCTTCAACTTTGTCAATACGTACTGTTTTCTTTGTTTTTTTTGCCAAATTTTTCATTTCAAAAACACAATGACAATTTGAATGGCTTATCCTTCACTTTTAAGCAATTTATAAACTATTTTTATTTTTTTACAATTGTGCTGGGATCACTGTAGGCCCTTAAGGGATCCAAAATGAGTGTTTATTGAGTTTCGACAGTATTTTTTGTGGGACATGAGAGCACCTCAGACCTATCGAATTGCATTCTGAATATGAAGCATGTCTTTCTGATATCAAATAATTTTCATTTTTTTTAAATCGCAATATAATACAAATTTTATGACAAATTATAAAATTTGATATTTGTCAAATTTTGATATATAACAGTACTGAAAGTAATTATATAAATCTAATGATATATTCTTAAAGTGTATGTAGCAGGAGAAAAGCCGACGGTCAATTGAAAATTTTGACCTTTCATATTGAAGATATGGATTTTTTTTCTAAAAAGACCTAATTTTTTTTTTGGTTTTTGGAAAAAAATTCATATCTTCAATACGAAAGGTCAAAATTTTCAATTGATCGTCGGTTTTTCATTCCACCTACATTCACTTTAAGTATAAATCATCAGATTTATAAAGTTTACTTCAAGTACTGTTAAATATCAAAAATATCAATTTTTAATGATTTGCCATAAAATGTTTATAAATTGCGAATTTCAAAAAATCAAAATTATTTGATATCAGAATGACATTCTTCATATTCAGAATGCAATTCGATATGCCTGATGTGCTCTAATGTCCCAAAATAAATACTGTCCAAACGCTCATACCCCAGCCCTTAATGCTTGTTGGTATAAAAGGAGAAATATAAAGTATGGAATCTTGAGTTTACAGTACAATCAGGGCCGTGACACTCGTATTCAATCCCTGTATAAAAAGTGAAGTCACTTCGCCGGCAGTTTGATTGACTTTGATTGACATTGATTGACAGTTGCTATGCCGGTTGCTATGCAATCCAGTGCGCAGCCTAAAACTTACGTACTTGTGCAGGTATTTAATTTGCGTACGGCCAAAGGAACTTGTCCTGTATTGCATTGACAGCTTTCGTCAATGATTGACAGTTCTTGAACATTTCAGTGCGCAAATTAGTCTTAGTTCCAGACGTGCAAGTACACATACGATTGTAACGCAATTTGAAAGTATGTTTATTTGTTTTAGGAAAGAAATACCCTTTTCATTACATTTTGTGTTAGTAGAGAGGAAATTAGACACATTCGTTACTTGTTTTATTGATTTTTGAGCTAATTTTATGTACGAAATATGCACATTTAGACCGCTGCAGTACAAACGACAGTCCGTCTTGATCAAGTCTAACATCGTCAGGCTAAAATCTCCTCAATCTTGAACGACTGTCGAGGAAGTCTATTTCGAGCTATTTTGCCAAGATGGCGCACATCGACTGCCAATTATTCGGACAAAAAAAAAAAAAAATACAGCTTATTTAGCCAGTCTCATCATGGGGTCATCAGTTATAATATTTTCCTAGCATATTGAGGTAACTCCTCAGCTACTTGGTTTTTCACAATATGATAGTAATGGAAAGAAACGACCAATTGTTCGCCGTTTTTCGCCATTTAATATTTTTTGAAACGATGACGTAAACATGCATCACCTCTTCCACAGAAAATACACTCCTACACAGCGCATGCCATCACATGCATGATCGCGCATTGGCTGTGTGACTGACTTCATTTGCGCAAACGAGTGGCTTATAGTATATTATAGTATATTAGTACTCGAGAATCCTTGGTACAATGTATATCTATGATGCTTCAACACCACAAGCTTGTTAAATAGCTCAAAAGATGGTAAGAGTTGTAGCTGGTGAAACATGGGGGTCCTTTGTTCAGATAAGATGGTTTGGGGTCATGGTCAGGAATGGGTAGATTTTCTTTCCTTGGCCAATTTCCTCTGCATTTACTAGTTCACATTTTTTACATGTATTTTGTTTACATCATGCAGCTATCCATATGATGATCCACGTGTTCAGAATTTTATTGATCTACTGAAGGAACAAAATGAAATATTTAATAGCGGACTACTAGCAGACGCTATACCCTTCATGAAGCACATCCCTACTCCACAACTAAGAAAAGCCAAGGATTTTATCAGACGATACTATGAACCAATTCGAAAAGAATTTGCGGAGCACGGAAAAAGCTTTGATCCAGGTACTGTATTTATGACAAAAAGTTATTAAAATATAATATAGTCCATGAAAAGATCTGATAACAAGATGACAAAGGGAATGGGCTATTCCAGTTGAAAACATGACCTTAATCTCCCACACAGGGGTGTACATTTGAAATGGGGTTACCCATACAGATAACCCCATTTGAAATTCACACTCCCTGTGTGGAAGCTTAAGGTCATGTATTACATTACATTACATTACATTAACCAACACTTATATTTATTTATTTATTTATTTATTACGGTATAAAAATCCAGAAATACAGTCAGAAAACTGAGACATCTGGTTAACAATGCATACATCAAAAGACACAGAAATATAAATATAAAAACAACAACAACATATTTTGACAAACAACAAATCAAGAATTTAAAAGATTCACAACTGCAGGAATTGTTGATTTTTGGTAGCGAGTTCTCTTGCATCTAGGCGGGTCAAGTTGTTGAGCATTCCTGAGGTTTTTACCGTGTCTTTTACTTTTGGGAGCAGGGAGCATCCTAAATATAGCGCCTTTACCGCTGGATTCAAAGCGCAATAAAAATAAAAACAAAAACAAAGAAGCAAAAAACAAGAAAAACTAAACATAGGAAATCTGAAACAGATAGGGGGTGTATGGGTTTCAACTGAAAAAGCCCAATGTATTAAATAACTAACAATATTACAATTCAAAATGGTCACTGTACTAGTGTGTGAGGCGCTGCGACTCAACAGTTTCATCTGGTAAACAAATCCAAAATATTACTCATGTCTTTAGCATTCACCATCTAGGATGATGGCTTTCTCATAACTGACTTGGTTCACTGCTTCTCCCACGGAAAACGGCTGTTGCCTCATTCCCAGGGTGTGATGGTGGCGCAAGCAGTGAATTAAATGTGACTAGTGTGAAACTACCAACGTCACGGTTCATGTGTGCTGAAGAGCCCACAGGTGTACTCATCGATGATGGAGACATTTTTTAACTCTCACGATGTAGTATCGTTATTCACCAACATACCAATAGACATTGGAGATCATAAGAGACCAGCTTACAAAAGTTACATCATTACCTGAATGCACTAGACTGAATGTCAACAACATCATGGAGTTGTTAGAATTTATTCTCACGACAACATATTTCTCCTTCAGAGGTAACATTTACCAGCAGGAGTTTGGAGCAGCCATGGGTAGCCCAGTCAGTGCAATAGGGGCGAATTTATACATGGAATGGCTAGAACAGCAAGCCATTGCTACGGCAATGCTAGATTGTGCACCAAAATACTGGCGCCGTTATGTGGATGACGTGCTTGAGGTCATCAAGAAGGACACCACAGGAAGACTAACGAACATCTTAATCAGGTGGATGAAACGGGGAATATCAAGTTAAGACGTGAGGTGGAGAAAGATGGTAGCATACCGTTCCTTGATATGTTAGTGGTTCGTAAGCAAGATGGCAGTATAACTTGAAGCTCCTCATCTACCATAAGAAAACCCACATAGATCAATATTTAAACTTTGACTCGCAATACCCTGTACACCAAAAACTCAGGGTAATTAGAACATTATTTGACAGAATGGATAGTATATAGTAACGGAGGAGGAAGATAAGAAGGAAGAAGAAGAGGGTAAGACGGTAGACCAATAGTAACAGTTTAAAGAATAATAATGATGACAACCCATCAAAGGGTATGGTAGTCTTACCATACATTGCAGGACTCTCCGAAACGCTCAAATGTATCTTCTGGAAACATAAAATCGCAACAGCCATGACACCTCACAACACTATTAAAGGAGGATTTCGTGATCCTAGCATCCTCTTTTTATGACATTTTTCAGTAGATATCCACGAAAAAAGCTTATTTCCAAAATTTCAGTTGATTCCGATTTTGCATTTGCGAGTTATGCATGATTATGTGTATTACACTGCTCCATAGACAATGTGTTGTAATTTCGTTCTGGTTCAAATTTGGCGATATTTTTGCTAAACAAATTAATCTGCAAGAAATATTTGGTACATAAACATTATGTAGCCAGAGGTATCCAGTGGTGTAAAAATCTCAACAATTTTTGGGAAAAGTGGGGGGATGAGGCTGTGGATCACGAAATGCCCCTTTAAGAGTTTGTTAGTACATCCCAAAGACAAAAGAGAAACCAACCAGATGAACAAGGTAGTCTACAACATCGACTGTGAAGGTTGTGAAAAATCCTACATTGGCGAAACAGGGATAGCGTTTGGCACACGACTGAAAGAACACAAGAAATATGTTGAGAAAGTGGAAAATAAGTACACTCGCACAAGACAAAAAGTATCTACTACATAACTCAATAAATCAGCAATTTCGGATCATGTCATCACGGACCAACCTGGGTAAACAAACAAACAAACAAACAAGCAGAAAACCAGACGATGGTGGCCAACATTATTTAATGCGGCAACAGCCAATATCGTATTCAGCAAAACAGACAATATGACGGCAACACTGCCTGGACGTTGGACGCAATTATTTTCCCTGAGTCGAGGTGCGTTTTTAACTCTATTGGCCCCGTTACAGGAAAAAAAGTTCACAACATATACTTCCCAGTGCAATGTACACATTTTCGCATGAAAATAAATAATTCTGGATTCAAATAGGATATGAAGAAAAAATTTCCCTCGCTGGGGATCGAACGCGGACCGCCTGGGTGGCAGGTGAATCTGCTAACAACTACACCACACGCCCATTGATACCACGGTGGAATTTTTTCAGTATATAATAATAATAACATGTCGTTGCCACACACAGAAAAAATTTAAAAAAACAGTATTTACAACGAGGTTCACTGTCGATCCTCGAAGGATTTAGTCTGATAAATTAGTGCTTGATAACATACATACACTTTTGGAATTATTTGAGACATTTTCGTGTTTACGTGTTAAACCAATGACGACATCAAAATTCAGTCAATCTTGGCCGGCCCCCCTGCAGAAAACCATGTCATAGATTGGAATGGAGCCACCATACTTAACAAAGTGTACCAGTTCAAAATAAAAGTCAGGGAGGCAATATGGATCAGGAGAAAGGGGGCCAACACCATGAACCATGACGTTTGTAGTTTCCCACTAGATCACATATTTGATTCACCGTTCCCACCACCATTGCACCCTGGAATAATGTAACAGCTGTTTTCTGTGGGAGAAGCAGTGAACCAAGTCACTTTTGAGAAAGCCATCATCCTAAATGGCAAAAGCTAAAGATAGGAGTAATATTCTGGATTTAAAAAAAAAAAAAAAAATCTGATATCATTTGCCATAATAAATGCATGTCTTATATTTAATTGCAGAAAACATCCGAGATCTGGTAGACTCTCTGTTCAAAGCTCAGCAAGAGGCCATTGATGAAGGATCTCCTACAATTGACTCCTTACTGACACTCATCTATTTCAGACTGTAGCTGATGTATTTGGAGGTACTCAGTATTTAATACAATCATGTGAAATGTTTTCTTTTTGAGTGAGTGAGTGGGTGTGCGTTTGTAAAGTTGTTTGCTTCTCATGGTGCGACTGACTGTCTCTGCAGTCCCGACCGTAGAATTTTTTGTTACGGAAGTTTTTTTTACAATTTTCCCCCCAAAAGTCACGATATTTTTATCTGAAAAACTGAAGATAGAAAAGAAATGTTATAAAATACCATTTCCTGCATGTTTCCCCTGCAGTCGTACCTGGCTGAGGGTACCGATATTTTGTATTATCATCCTCAGCTTCTACACAAGTAAAACATTGTTGAACTTAAAAATGCAGTATTTTAACTCTGCCAGACATGTATAATGTCAATAAAGTAGGGTTTATCTTGAATTTGTCTTTGGTGGAAATTCTGTGGTCATTGAGTGTTTTACGTACAAGTACTTCACATTATACTCTTGGTACTTTAAAAGAAAAGATTAAAAAAAAAATCTTTTCCCATCAGACTGACCCAACTTGTGAAAGTGATCTATGGACATTGGACAAACAAACAATTTACTTTTTTGGTCTAAGTGTGATACCTGGGAACCTCTCAGGAACCCGGTACCATCCCTGTTTTATAAATATGTACAATGGGCTGTAAATAAAGTAAATACAAAATTAAGAGTGTATATACCCTATCTGTGAACAAAAAATATGTCCCTGATTGACATGTCATAATCTTGTGCAGGAAGTAACAGTAAAATAATTTTCTTTTGCACAAAACCAAAATATTTTACTCACTTGACGGTTTCGCCTATCATGGTCGATGGACATCATCAGAATGATGTTGTTGGTAGATCCTTACTTCCGGTAGGACATATCACGACTGTAGAGGGTGTATTTACTGTCAGGAGAGGATCATACACGTGACTAAGGTAGTGGGCCCCCTCTTCTCTGTTCATGACATTGGGTCCTCGTCTCCTGATAAATATTGATTCTTTGACATATCTGGCATTTGCATCTCTACCACTACCTTAGTCACTTGTATGATCCTCTCCTGACTGTAAATACACCCTCTACAGTCCGGATACGTCCTACCAGAAGTAAGGATCTACCAACATCATTCTAGATGATGCCTATCGACCATGATAGGCGAAGTGAGTAAAATATTTTGGTTTTGTGCATAAGAAAATTATTTTACTGTATATCTACAATCCTGATGAATCTTATTTAGTGAGTCAGGAAGTAATATTTCTACTTGCATAGTCGTAAACAGTGTCCCCCCTTTCCACTATAAAAAAGATATAGTACTCTCTAAAGTCAGTACAGGGTTCCCGCACATTGAAGCCTTTAAAATGCAAGGACTTTTCAAGGACTTTCAAGGTCCAAAAGCATGATTTTCAAGGACTTACCACAACATAAAAAGTTGATACAGCTCTCCATGCAGCGCACATAACAAAAGTGACAGCTCCTCTCCAATTTTGTCAAAATTATACTTTAGATAAAATTCCAATTTTCAAGGACTTTGAAAAGGTGTTTTCAAATTCAAGGACTTTCAAGGACCGTGGGAACACTGCAGTATAATACAAAGTGAGAGTTCATACCTGTAGTTGCCTGGGGTTTGTCAGCATTAATAAACATCCCTGCTCTGTCTAACATAAAGTGGCATGGAAAAATCCACAGAATTTATGAAAAAAAAATGGAAAACACACAAATTCACGGAAAACATGTTTTTCCTTGAGAAAAATAAAAGTGAAGAAAAAATAATGAGAATGTGAGGTAAAACTAATCAACCTTAAAACAAGTAAAAATATAATGCAAGTAACTTATTTTTACCCCGATTTTTAGCGGTGTGATCTTCTGTACGCCTACCTAGCACAAGGGCATTCCATCCTTTCTAATGAAATCAAAGAATTTAGTATTTAAAACCGCCCTCGGAAAATCGTGGAATTCTGTGTTTTAAATCACAGAAAACTTGCCACTTGAGTCTAACAGCTATACATACCCGATACTATATCTTCTTCATCTGTGTATGTTATCATTTCAGCTGGTACAGAAACCACCATCAACACATTTCACTGGGCATTCGCATTACTTTGTGAGCATCCTGAAATCCAAGCTAAAGTTGCTGAGGAATGTGATCGTGTTATCGGCAGGGACAGGCTACCATGTATGGACGATAGAGGAACGTTGCATTACACAGAGGCAACTTTGTATGAGGTGTTTCGCTATAGTTCTGTGGGTCCAGTTGGGGTTCCACACACTACTATGGAAGATGTTACACTGTGTAAGTTACTGATAATTGTATTGTAACATGAAGTGGGTCTGCCTCAAATTGACTGTCGGGGCACCCAATATTAAAACAAACAAGGCAAAATCATTTCGATAGCAGAAATCTATTATGGTAGCGCGCCAATAAAATCCAAATGTACATTTTTTATGGCCAGGTCAGTGAATACCTGGCGATGGAGTACTTGACAAGCCAGGGCTCTGGGGTTTGAATCCCTGCAGCTGGTACCAAACAATTTTGTGTTCATCTTGATCTCTTTTGTTCCTTAATTCTTTCCTTTCTGATAGCAAAAAACACTTTTAGAATTAGGGTTAATGCAAGTAACATGTAATCTGTATATTAAATTCTTAAACACTTGACAATGTTCTTGCAATCTTATTGGTTCTTACCCATGTGGTATGACACGATATCACACACTTAAGCATGTGCGAGTCGACGCGATCCCGATTCTCGTACGTGTTATTCGAACCAATCAGAGGTGCATAACAACAACATGAGGGCCTGCTTGAAAAGCAGTGCTTGTCACTGAAGCAGTATAACCCTCAATAAAGAAAGAATAAATAATAATAACAACAGGACTGATTGATTTTAAGCTCTAGTTAATTTCTTGTAAAATTGTAGGATTTGATTAAAATTTGGTATACTTATGATTAATATATTTATTTGAATTGAAGTGTTTAAGAATGAGAATAGCAGTATTGTTTTTAGCCACTGTTGTGTATCTATCGTCTCATATAACACGCGACATCATTTTTGGTGTAAAACAATGAGGCGAAAATAATGATGTCGCACATGTTATATGAGACGATAGATACACTCCGGTGACTAAAAACAATACCTTTATTCTCTAATTATTATTTTGTTTGACTTATATTGCAGGTGGTTACAACATTCCTAAAGACACATGGGTGATGATTAACCACTGGGGTCTCCATAGAGATGAGAGATATTGGGAAAAGCCATTTGAATTCAGACCAGGTAAGAAGGTCAAAGATGAAGTTATAATCATTGGCCCAGACAAACAAGTACCTAGACAACTGACCGATAGGTCTAGGTGGTATGTCTATGAACATTGAGGCAAAGAGAGACTTGGCATGCAAACTACATTGTATTATGAAATACAAAAGATGAGAGTTATACATGTAATAACCAAGAAAATCTGCCTCTCTAAAATAAACAATCTGGAGGTAAGCTGTTGGATTAGCATGCGCATATTTTTGGGGGGCTTTGGGGGTCAAAGCAGGGGCGGCAAAATCAAGGGCGGTAGGGAAGATGCAGGGCGGCGGGAAGAGGGGCGGAAGAAGAAGAAGGCGGCAAAAAGAATTAGTAAAGAAAAAATGGGCGGAAAATGTGAAAAATTGTACTATATATCAAAATGTATTGCTTTTGGGGCGGTAGTGCCTATAATTCCCTTTTTTTTTTTTTTGCTCTTCACTTTTTCAAACGACCGTAAAAAAAATTGGGGCAACCTTTTCGGGCTGTTGAGGAAGGGGCGGCAAAATTGGCTTTTCTTCAGCCCCCCGGGGAAGGGGCGGCCACGGTATGCCACTGATTAGTTTGCTCCAACATTTAAGCAGTAAATAAAGTACGAAGTAAAAGTACGCAGTAAATTGCACAGATTTGGGGCGTCATAATGTCAAAAGGAATTAACACACTGCTAGGTGCACACAAATGCTTGAGCATCTTAATATGTGACACACGATACGCTTATGCAAGATGTGCGTACCTTACTTCGTACTTTAAATTGGACAAACTAACTAGCATAGTATACAAATATTGACTGCTATGAGGGGCATGGTTATAATTATAGGCCCAAGGTGATCTCAAAACCATGACTATGCCCCGAGGCGTAGCCAAGGGCATAGTCATGGTGTTGAGATCACCGAGGGCCTATAATTTTAACTATGCCCCGAATAAAAAGCAGTCAATATTTGTTTTATATACCAAATCTTAAGATTCTTGTCATCTGTTTGGTTAAAAGCATCGATTTTGGGAAGAGAAATTAATAATTTCAATGCGAACGGCACAGTTTACAATCTGTGATTTCCGCGTAATTATAGCGCGCGAAAATATTAACATGTTCGTAATATCATTTTACGCTGGGAACAACGCACACGCAGAACTATGCCCGGGGAATAGTTACTTTTGCGGGCATAGTCAAAACTATACCCGCTCTTGTAACCAATCAGATGGCGGGAATCTTTAGATGAGGTATATAATAAATATTATGTTTTGTTTATTTGGGAGGTAGATATAATTATATATCACAGCCGTTTATTATGTCCACTTTTATGTAGTAGGGCGCCCTCAATTTAAGGCTAAATGATTTTGCGTAAGCGTGAGCTCCCAGTGAGTGTTTTGTGGCTCACTTGCTGCCAGCAATTCATCAACGGGAGGAAGTTTGTGCTTAATGCTTCCTACATGTTAAGGCATGTCTAGTTTGTAATACCTAAGCTTATGTAAAATTAAATTTTAAATTTAGAGCTCTCTAGATTCAAGTGGTCGTCACACATCAGCAGTTATTGGTTGTGAAATTTTCATGTTTTTTAACCAGTCTGCTTCCAAAGTAACACAAGTAGGTCTTTCAACTCTCACACATTCGGCATGAGTCTCGCAATTGCCACTTTCTCACGTCACAAGGTTGTAAAATCTCGCGCATCATCAAAATAATGTTGGACAATTTTTTGTCCCTCACAACACTTTATAGATTCTTGAGTACGCTGGAGAAAAACATCAGGGGTCAGGTCAACAATTAATAATTTTAGTTGGCTAACAATATTACAATCCCAGTAAGCCCCTGTTTGACAATATCTCACTCCAAGCAACATCACAAAGTTGGAGCTCAGTATTACCAAGTTTTTACCCGAGAAGGCACATTATATATATCTATATTGCCTTACCTCTGTGTTAAATCATGATTAAAACCAATGTCAAGACTTGCTTCTCATTTTTCTTTCAGAACACTTCTTAGATGAAGCTGGCCAGGTTCGACAACATCCCAACAGCTTTCTTCCATTCTCTATAGGGAGGAGATCCTGTCTTGGGGAGTCTTTTGCCAAAGCAGAAATCTTTCTCTTATTCACTTGGCTTTTCCACCATTACACGTTTTCAAAAGTGCCTGGAGAGGAGGGATCCCTATTAGACTTGGATCTCACTTCACCCTTTACACATCAGCCTAAGAGATTTAAAGTGGTATGTCAGAAAAGGTTTTGAATGTTAGAAATATTGAGCTCGAAACACTGCGCGTAGTACGCGGAGTGCACAATATGCACAATCAATGCATGTTTCGTATTTTTCTAACATTTGCTCTGATTGGTTCTCACGATCTGAGAGTGTATAAAGACGAGATAATTTGTGACACCATTACACGTTTTCAAAAGTGCCTGGAGAGGAGAACGAGGGATCCCTATTAGACTTGGATCTCACTTCACCCTTTACACATCAGCCTAAGAGATTTTAAGTGGTATGTCAAAAAAGGTTTTGAATGTTAGAAATATTGAGCTCATATTGGGCCACTATATGCAGCAGTTACACAAACAGGGAGGATATGACAAGTATGACATTTGCTTTGCTTTAAGTTGATTTCATCGTTATCTCGCATTGATTGTTTATAGGTTAATGAACGCGTATTACTTGTTGGGAGAGAAATTAGACAAAATAATGCACACATGCTGATGTTACGCATCAACATCAGCGCCAGTGCATTATTTTGTCTAATTTCTCGAGCAACAAGTAAAACGCGTTTATTAACCTATTTCATACACAAGAAGAAAAAAAACACATGATTTTTCTGTTTTTATAACGAATTGTCACTAAAAATGTCGCAAAATAGAAACAAATATAAATGCATCAACCGGCGGAAAAATTAATCAATCCTACGCGATGCGAAACAGTGCACATGTACGCGGAGTGCACAATATACACAATCAATGCATGTTTCGTGTTTTTCTAACATTTGCTCTGATTGGTTCTCACGATCTAAGAGTGTATGAAGACGAGATAATTTGTGACACAATCAAGCAAAATGAGTCAATTATTCCTGAAATTTAATTTCTGCACCCAAATAAAGTGTTAATTCAACTGACATGTGTGAAATAATAATTTATCTCAGGAATCACAGTACTATTTGGATGGAATTTTCATCATATTTTATGAAGTACAGCATAATAAGTGACTCATTTATCAGATCATATTGCATATGGCCTAAGTGACTTGATTATATGTGACATGATCAAGGTGAATGAGTCACATGTCGACCCTGGTCGAAAATGAGTTTTGCATATATTTCTAAAGAGGACATTTAGAGCTTTCAGACACTGAAAACACCATGTTGATATGACTTTTCGTTGCGAAGTAATTGCTGAAAACAACATAAAACAAAAGAATTTTAACACTTTCTTTACCAATATCTCAAAATCGATATTAGTGACATCCAACTCATTTCCCTTGATCGTGTTACATAAAACCTTTGCAATTAGGAATTACAAATTAATCTTGTTAATTCAATTGACTGTCTTTTTTTAAACAATGTGAAATAATGTACCGTAATTATATATCTCAGGACTATTTGGATGCAATTTTCATCATATTTTATGAAGTACAGTTTGCTTAATGACTTTTACCAGATCATATCACATATGGCCTAAGTGACTTGATTACCTTTAAACCTTTGCAATTAGGAATTACAAATGTTATGACACAGGAACTTGTGACATAATCTGTTTGCCAAATTGTTCTACATTAACCACTTTAACATTGAAGAAAGAACATACTTGTTGTCTTTGTATTAAATGTAAACAATTTGGTTCACACATTAAAACTCAAAAATACTTTTTTGGAATATGGTACAGCAGGTGGGACACCCAAATAGCAATCATTGTAATGTGTAAGCTATATGTACCAGAATTTTTTGTTTTGTGTTACATCCCAGCAAACACAAAATGTTTTTGACATCATTCGTAAAAGGTTAGATAAAGTTGCCGGAAAACGTTTAAATGTCGGGTTATATAAAGGACATATAAAGGGTATAAAACGTTTTCAAAACATTCAAACACATTTGTTGATAACCTGCTGCAAATATTGTAACATGGTGTTATTTAAGGGCTGGGGTATGAACGTTTGGACAGTATTTATTTTGGGACATTAGAACACGTCAGACATATCGAATTGCATTCTGAATACGAAGAATGTCATTCTGATATCAAATAATTTTGATTTTTTGAAATTGGCAATTTAATACACATTTTATGGCAAATCATTAAAAATTGATATTTTTGATATTTAACAGTACTGAAGTAAACTTTATAAATCTGATGATTTATACTTAAAGTGTATTTAGGTGGGATGAAAAGCAGACGATCAATTGAAAATTTGGACCTTTCGTATTGAATATATGGATTTTTTTTCCAAAAACACCAAAAAAATTAGGTCTTTTGGGAAAAAATCCATATCTTCAATATAAAAGGTCAAAATTTTAATTGACCGTCGGCTTTTCCTCCCAGCTACATACACTTTAAGAATATATCATTAGATTTATATAATTTACTTCGAGGACTGTTATATATCAAAAATTTGAAAAATATCAAATTTTTATAATTTGTCATAAAATTTGTATTATATCGTGATTTTCAAAAATGAAAATTATTTGATATCAGAAAGACATGCTTCGTATTCAGAATGCAATTCGATAGGTCTGAGGTGCTCTCATGTCCCACAAATAATACTGTCGAAACGCAATAAACGCTCATTCTAGATCCCTTAAGTGTTAACAAAATATTTGGCAAAAAATGTTTGCAAAATATTTTACAATAACATTTTTAAAACATTTTAAAAATATTATTGTAGTGTGTTTTTATACAAAACGTTCTTTAACATTTCCCTGACCTTTGTATAACCGGACATTAAATGATGATAAAAACGTTTTTTCTCAATTCCTATAGATGGCTAAATAAGAGCTATAGGGGTAAGAAACATTGTAATTTGTAGTTGAATCATCATGATTGATAAAGGAAACAAAGTGCTTTATATCTGGTCCAGTAAATTCATGTGCTCCGTGCCTATGACCATAACATCCAGTTGTATTCACGGGTAAAGGAGACTTATTGTATTCAGTAATAATCATGATTTTCTAATGATGTAAATATAACAAGGCTCATCTTTCAAATGTATTATCTTTTTGACACGCTGTAGTTTTTAGAGACTGGGGTCTATGGCAATTTTAATATTATGACAATTGAAATTATATTCATTGTAATGAACTTTTCATAATCAAAACAAGGTATGTGGTTGAAGCAAACATGCTCGTTTTCATTTAAATGGATGTAAATTTGGATGTAGATGGCTAAATAAGAGGGGTAAGAAACATTGTAATTTGTAGTTGAATCATCATGATTGATAGAGTAAACAAATTGCTTTGTATCTGATCCAGTAAATTCATGTGCTCCGTGCCTATGACCGCAACATCCAGTTGTAGTCATGGATAAAGGAGGCTTATTGTATTCAGAAATAATCATGAATCTAATGATGTAAATATAACAAGGATAGTCTTTCAAATGTATTATCTTTTTGACACACTGTAGTTTTTAGAGACTGGGGTCTATGGCAATTTTATTATTATCACAATTGAAATATGAAATAATATTCATTGTAATTAACTTTTCATAATCAAAACAAGGTATGTGGTTGAAGCGAACATGCTCGTTTTCATTTAAATGGATGTAAATTTGGATGTAGATGGCTAAATAAGAGGGGTAAGAAATATTGTAATTTGTAGTTGAATCATCATGATTGATAAAGTAAACAAAGTGCCTTGTCCCTGATCCAGTAAATTCATGTGCTCCGTGCCTATGACCATAACATCCAGTTGTATTCACGGGTAAAGGAGGCTTGTTGTATTCAGGAATAATCATGATTTTCTAATGATGTAAATATAACAAGGCTCATCTTTCAAATGTATTATCCTTTTGACACACTGTAGTTTTTAGAGACTGGGTGGGGTCTAGGGTAATTTTAATATTATGACAATTGAAATAATATTCATTGTAATTAACTTTTCATAATCAAAACAAGGTATGTGGTTGAAGCGAACATGCTCGTTTTCATTTAAATGGATGTATATATGGATGTAGATGGCTAAATAAGAGGGGTAAGAAACATTGTAATTTGTAGTTGAATCATCATGATTGATAAAGTAAACAATGTGCTTTGTATCTGATCCAGTTAATTCATGTGCTCCGTGCCTATGACCGCAACATCCAGTTGTAGTCACAGATAAAGGAGGCTTATTGTATTCAGAAATAATCATGATTTCTAATGATGTAAATATAACAAGGATAGTCTTTCAAATTTATTATCTTTTTGAGACACTGTAGTTTTTAGAGACTGGGGTCAAATAATTAAGGTACCAGTTATGTTCACCCTTTGTATATAACCTTAACAAAGACAGATATGTCATCCGTAAACAGATGCATCAAGTAGGGTTGTAGATCAAACTATTTCTTATTTTGCGTGACAAACCCAGAAATATTGCTCACCAGATCACAACAGGCACTTGTGATCAAGCCATCAGCCAAGAGGGCGAAACCTCAAGCCGTGAGTAATATTTCTGGGTTTGTCACGCAAAATAAAAAATAGACAGATATGTCATAATTGGAATCAGCAGCCAATAGCTACATCTTATAGCTCGAATTTAAGACCTCATTTGTTGATATTGTTCAAAAAATAAAGACACGACAAGCCAAAAACCCAAGGAAGATGCCAATTTAAAAGTTGCAGTTTGCTCCATATGATGCCCTATTGATTTGTACACAACGCGTTCGTTCGCAATCAAGCGAAATAGCGCGGTGCTTCCATTGATTAGCACGTTAAAACTAGCGTCATGCTTTCATTGATTAGAACACAAAAGTGCAACTTTTGATTTTGTTTCTTCATTAGGTTTTAGATCACTGTTTCTTTAATTCTCAACCAATTTCAACAAATAAGGTCTTAAATCAGAGCTAAAGAATACAGGTATTGGCTGCATGTTTTTATTTTGACATATTTGTCTTTATTTAGGCTATACAGGGGTTAACAAAACCGGTACCATAATTTTTTGGCTTACTGTATATGGCAATCATAATTGTATTCAGAAATAATCATGATTTCTAATGATGTAAATATAACCAAGGCTCATCTTTCAAATATATTATCTTTTTGACACACTGTAGTTTTTAGAGAACTGATATTCATTGTAATTATTTTAAGAATATAAGGTCAATGCATTGTACTATTTAATATTTAATACAATTTTATGGAATATAATTTTATCAAATTTTTTATCAAAAGGTAGTAATATATGGGTATATGGACGGCAATAAATAAATAAATAAAATTAAATTTTGATCTTAACTTCTTGAGCTACTTGTGCTTTATTTTCTAATTTGCCAAGTTCAATTGTATGTTATGTAAAGACTGCACATAAAGTAATGCAGTTGTTATTAAAACGCCTATAGCATCAGAACTAATAATTGTGTTCACAATATTTCAACATAGAAAGAAGGATGATTTATTTACACATTTTGATACCCCCAATTTTGTTCAATATTAAATTAACAATTTAAAGAAAAATGCCGGAATTTAAAAGTTGCAGCTATTTGTATTGATTTGAAGTCAGCGCGGAGATAATGGAGCATTTACGTATCACAATGCTTGCGAAATAACATTGATCGCTGTAAACTGCAACTTTTAAATTTGGGTATTTTTCTTTAAACAGCATTTGACAAATGGGGTATCAAAATACGCAAAAATAAAGCATCCTTCTTTCTATGTAGAAATATTGTGGAAACAATTATTAGTTCTGAAGCTATAGGTGTATTTATAACAGCTGCCTTACTTTTTGTGCAGACTTAGACATGTTTGAAGAACATCCCAGTCCCACATAAAAATGCGAGATAAGCAGAGAAACCAGATAGTCTTCCGACTACAGAAATCTGGCATTTGGATTTCTCTGCCACTTAAAGGCATCATGTTATATCTAATTTCTCATATTATAAAAGGATTTATATTTGGAGTCTCATTCAAATATTTTTAACCCCATGAGAACTACCTGCCGATTGGTCAAAAAGAAGTTTTCATTATCAATTGGACCAATCAGCAACATTGTTAGAATAATTTCACCACACAAAAAAATTGGGGTAAATTATTTGCAAAGTTCCATTCTGATTGGTGATTAAAGTGAAGATATCATGTAATTGACCAATCAGAGGCAATGTTAGATTGGCAGGTATTGCTCAGGGGGTTAAATGCTTGAATGAGACTATATGTTATCAACAATTACACTGACAAGAAAGATTGTATTTAGTTGAACGTGCATGTAAAGATTTCTTATTGTGACATTTTATTTTCAAGTTGCTTGTGATAAACCACATAGATATTGCAAGACCAACTTTCAAACAAGTACACTTGAAATGGATGGTTTCCAGTTATTAATTATAACACTCAACTGTTTGCCTTTAACATTAAAAACAGGGAAAATATGACACAACATCCAATGGGGGAGTAACACAAGACATATAAACAAAGTAAAAACCCGATGTTTCGAAAAGACAAAACTTTTCTTTCTCAAGGGATAAAATAAGAAACCTGCTCTCAATATAGTGGAGACCAGCTCTGATCAAAAACACAAAAAGAAGATAAAAAGCTGCATTGACTGGAGCATTGAATATAGCAGCAGAAAATAAAAGATATCTGAATAACAGTGGAGGCTTGAGGCTTATTTTATCCATTTTATCCATTGCTAGTGTGACACTGTTGTATCCTTTTGGATCCATCCTTTGGTTCCCCGCTGGTCAGTTGGAATAGATTTTCCCTGTTTTTATGGTTTCTTTTATTTACACAAGTTATTTTGAACATATTAAGTTATATTACATGCTTCAACTCATTTTGTCCACTAACAATTATGATCCCTCTGTGTACTGCCAAACACTATTAGATGCTAAGATGCGGTATATACCCTATGGTTGTTTGGAATACAACAATCAAAAAGAGAATAACATTAAAATTTAAGAAGTAGGATTTATATGACACAGCCACCTGATTGTATCTACAGAACAACCAGATATTTGTCAAAAAAGTGTGTTTCCCAGACACCTGTTTCCATCTGCTTTTAACTTTTTCAACTTTTGTTGACATCATTGGAGAGAAGACCAAACTGCTTTTCATTATGGATCGGGCTATTCCAGTTGAAATCCACACACCCCAATGGAAGATATGAACTTAATATTCCACTCAAGGAGTGTGGATTTCAAATGGAGCCACACATTCAGGTAACCTTATTTGAAATTAACACTCTCTGTGTTGTCTTTCATAGGCAGTGAGTATTTCATATGCAATAGCCCATTTATCAACATGGCTTATCAATAATGCAGCATGATCCATTGAGCAAAAGTAGCAAAATTTGGATGGAATTTTGAATTTTTATCACTGATATTTCATTTGGCCCCAAGACAATTATTATGGATCATTATCAATACCTCACTATCTGAGGGTGTCACTTTTACTCTCATAGTCCATGCTTAGTTACTGTTCCATCTTTGTTGTATTTTCAAATCTGAAGACAAGGACAAGAATGACGCCCCTGTACTGTATTGTGTTACAGCCCGTTGAAGAGTGAATGGTTGGAAATACAGAAAAGTCTTGTTTCAATTCTAGTAACTAGAGGCCAAGATAATTATACTAGCCAGTAGCCAACTAGCATTTTCAATATATTTTATAAATGATTCAAAATTTGACACTAAAACACAAAATTATGCACTAATATTCTACATTTTGCTTATTAAAGGAGTATTTTGTGATCCTAGCATCCTATTTTTATGACATTTTTGCAGTAGATATCCACAAAAAAAGCTTATTCCCAAAATATCTTTGCCAAGCGAATTGATCTGCAGGAAATTTTTTGTATATACCAGAGGTTTCCAACGATATAAAAATCTCAACTTTTTTTGAGAAAAGTAGGGGGATGATGCTGTGGATCACGAAATGCCCTTTTAAAGGCACAAGATATACAATTACTGTTTGTTCCTACACTGAATGGATGGAATTGATACATTGTATTGTAAGAAGATGGAAGGAATATAGTTATTGAAGTGGACAGATTGAAATCACATACAAAAGTGATTTACAAATATTGTATAATGAAGTATAAGTGCATGGCGGAATGTAGGTTACACGTCGCTATTCGCTACTTGCACGGTTCCGCCATTATACACTATGTGCGGGGAGAGCCTCGAAAAGGCAGCATACATGAAAGGAAGAATTATGTAACCTTACACAGAACGTTATGACTAGTTCAATTCCCATTCATGTATGCTGCCAGTTCGAGGCTCTCCCTGCACATAGTGCATAATGGCGGAACCGTGCAAGTAGCGAATAGTCAATCATAAGGGTCGCTAGTCATAAGGTTCATAAGTCATAAGGGTCGCTAGTCATAACGTGTAGTTTCCTATACCTTGAGTTCGCTAGTCATAAATAAAACAAAGGGTTCGCTAGTCATAAGAAAAAGGGTTCATTAATCATAAGGCCTGCTCAGAGGATGATTTAAGCACTTCCCACCACGCCACTGTGTTGAATTTTTATCACTGATATTTCATTTGGCCCCAAGACAATTATTATGGATCATTACCCGGGGATCATTATCAATACCTCACTATCTGAGGGTGTCACTTTTACTCTCATAGTCCATGCTTAGTTACTGTTCCATCTTTGTTGTATTTTCAAATCTGAAGACAAGGACAAGAATGCTGCCCCTGTACTGTATTGTGTTACAGCCCGTTGAAGAGTGAATGGTTGGAAACACAGAAAAGTCTTGTTCCAATTCTAGTAACTAGAAGCCAAGATGGTTTCTTTAACAATTATATACTAGCCAGTAGCCAACTAGCATTCAATATATTTTATAAATGATTCAAAATTGACACTAAAACACCAAATTATGCACTAATATTCTACATTTTGCTTATTAAAGGAGGATTTCGTGATCCTAGCATCCTATTTTTATGACATTTTTGCAGTAGATATCCACGAAAAAAGCTTATTCCCAAAATGTCAGTTGATTCCGATTTTGCGTTCGCGAGTTATGCATGATTATGTGTATTACACTGCTCCATAGACAATATGTTGTAATTTCGTTCTGGTATCAGAACGAAATTCAAATTTCATGATATCTTTGCCAAACGAATTGATCTGCAGGAAATTTTTTGTGCATGCCAGAGGTTTCCAACAATATAAAAATCTCATCTTTTTTTGAGAAAAGTGGGGGGATGATGATGTGGATCACGAAATGCCCAAGATATACAATCACTGTTGCTACACTGAATGGATGGAATTGATACATTGTATTGTAAGAAGATGGAAGGAATATTAGTTATTGAAGTGGACAGATTGAAATCACATACAAAAGTAATTTACAAATATTGTATAATGAAGTATAAGTGCATGGCGGAATGTAGGTTAGACGTCGCTATAGTCATAAGGGTCACTAGTCAAAAGGTTCATAAGTCATAAGGGTCGCTAGTCATAACGTGTAGTTTCCTATACCATGAGTTCGCTAGTAAATAAAACAAAGGGTTCACTAGTCATAAGAAAAAGGGTTCATTATAATCATAAGGCCTGCTAGTCATAATAGAAAAAATGGTTCGCTAGTCATAATAGAAAAAGAGGACCGCTAGTCATAATAGAAAAAAAAAGGCTCGCTAGTCATAATAGAAAAAAGGACCGCTGGTCATAATAGAAAAAAAGGACCGCTGGTCATAATAGAAAAAAGGCTCGCTAGTCATAATAGAAAAAAAGGCTCGCTAGTCATAATAGAAAAAAAAGGCTCGCTAGTCATAATAGAAAAAGAGGACCGCTGGTCATAATAGAAAAAAGGACCGCTGGTCATAATAGAAAAAAGGCTCGCTAGTCATAATAGAAAAAAGGCTCGCTAGTCATAATAGAAAAAAAGGCTCGCTAGTCATAATAGAAAAAGAGGACCGCTGGTCATAATAGAAAAAGAGGACCGCTGGTCATAATAGAAAAAAGGCTCGCTAGTCATAATAGAAAAAAAAGGCTCGCTAGTCATAATAGAAAAAGAGGACCGCTGGTCATAATAGAAAAAGAGGACCGCTGGTCATAATAGAAAAAAGGCTCGCTAGTCATAATAGAAAAAAAGGCTCGCTAGTCATAATAGAAAAAAAGGACCGCTGGTCATAATAGAAAAAAAAGGCTCGCTAGTCATAATAGAAAAAAAGGCTCGCTAGTCATAATAGAAAAAAAGGCTCGCTAGTCATAATAGAAAAAAGGCTCGCTAGTCATAATAGAAAAAGAGGACCGCTGGTCATAATAGAAAAAGAGGACCGCTGGTCATAATAGAAAAAAGGACCGCTGGTCATAATAGAAAAAGGAGTCATAATAGAAAAAAGGACCGCTGGTCATAATGGAAAAAAGGCTCGCTAGTCATAATAGAAAAAAAGGCTCGCTAAAAAAAAAAAGGCTCGCTAGTCGTAATAGAAAAAGAGGACCGCTGGTCATAATAGAAAAAAAGGACCACTGGTCATAATAGAAAAAAAGGCTCGCTAGTCATAATAGAAAAAAAGGCTCGCTAGTCATAGAAAAAAGGCTCGCTAGTCATAATAGAAAAAAAGGCTCGCTAGTCATAATAGAAAAAAAGGCTCGCTAGAAAAAAAGGACCGCTGGTCATAATAGAAAAAAAGGCTCGCTAGTCATAATAGAAAAAAAGGCTCGCTAGTCATAATAGAAAAAAAGGCTCGCTAGTCATAAATGAAAAAATTCACGGCCAATAGTCATATCAAAAGGACCGCCAGTCATAATAGAGAAACACTTTCGCTAGTCATAATATAAATTTAGGACCGCTAGTCATAATAAAAAAAAGTCAAATCGGGGTCATCCGGGGTCACCCAGGGTTTATCTGATGTCAAATTACTAAAAACTCGTATGTGCATGAAACTTGGTGGGTAGGCCTACAGTCAACATTTAGAGTGAAATTTTTGGAAGGTCATTTCAGGGTCATCTAAAAATCCGCCTTGTTTTTTAATGAAATAGGCCAAAAAATTTCTCTGCACAAGTTCGTTCCTATACAGGTGAATGGACATGAAAAGAGTGTATTGCACGAGTATAACGTGCGATGTATAAATATCGCGTTAGTTGAGTCTAGAATTGTAATGAATCAAAGAATGACCACGGACCTCATAGTGCTCCCGGGAGTGGTCCAGAATTCATGACCCCTCAAATGACACAATTAATTGCTGTCTTCTGAAGATAGCAAAAATAATTGCACTTATATTATGCAGTTCATTCCAAGTTTGATCAACAGGAAGAAATTCATCTTAGGAATTTCAAATGTTCCATTAGTTCCAAATTACGTTCATTTTATTTAAAAATTTTTCATGATGCCATTGCTTTTAATGATTTTTTATTTAAAATCAAAAGAAAAAATTCTCCCAACTGTGCTTTTTGTGATAAAGCTCCAGAAACTTCCTCCCACATTTTTTGCAATTGTGATATTTTTAAACCTATTTGGGAGGCGCTTGTTCAAGTTATCAAAGTTAAACATGACATTGATTTTGATTTGTCAACATTTGATAAATTATTTGGAGTGCCCTCAGATAAATATATCACTTACATTTGCTTATTTTTGAAATATCATATCTATCTGTGTAAATTTCAAGACAAAAAACCTACTTTCGTTTCATTTAAAACTTTTCTGAATGTTCTTAAAGATACTGAATATTATATTGCTAAGAGGAAAGGTAAATTATCTGTGCATTTTAAAAAATGGAGATTTGAATTGTAACTCTCTAACTTTTCACTTGTACACTGTATAATGTTTTAGTTGTACCACTGTAATCTATTTTTGTATGCTGCTTTGCTTTTTCCATGTGATTCCATGTGATTTCTTGTGATTTCTATGTGATTTCTTTGTTTTGACAATAAAAATACATGAAGATAAAAAAAAAAAAAAGTTTGATCAACAGGCGCTTTTTGCATGGTCGCTCAACGCTACGCTACTGTATCAACTTGAACTATGGACATGGAGTCGAGATTATTTAGAATATCACGACTCGGGGCTTTTTTGTGTTCTCTTTTTGCTGAACCTGTGCTGAACCATGAAATAGTCTCAGCTTATGTTAGTCTAACTTAGTTACTTTCTTAATCAGCAACCTTTTGGTCTATGGACACATCTTAAAATGCCAAGAAGGTATATGACCCCTCGAGTGGTGTCACATGAAAGAATAAAAATTCCCTTTAAAAGGGAAGGCCAGCCTCAATGCAGAAGAGGTCTTGTAAATAGTTTGGGTCACCGTGAAAGGCATTTTTTAGGATCACGCTTACATCCATGTTACATGACAGTTCACCAAACCATCAATGCTGAGAACATGCACACTGAAACAGCAAAAAGCATTAACTCATAACTCCTGTCAACTCTTAATTCATTACTCCAAATTGTTCTGTATTTTTGTCTTTAGGCCTACTGCTTTTTACCCATGCTTATTATTAAAATTAAGAAATACACTGCAGTTGTTAGTTAATTCGCTATGTAAACTCAACTTACATGCACATTTTATTTTAAAATGATTTTATATTATTTCGCAATGTATAGTTTACTATAAAGTAGATAGTGGCAAGCACATGATAAAAGGACTGATCATTCACTACAATCTTCACTTTTAAACTGTATTTTTGAATGTGTTGATTGTTAGTCCGAAACTCCTGCAAAGCTATGGACATGGCATCTTACCTACTCCATTCTGTAATAGTCTGCATTGTGTGTTTTCTCAGTCTTCAATCATTTAATTTGTTGAATGTAATTTTATGAATCAAATAAAAAAGATAGAAAGTGGCCTCACTTTAGTTATGTGTCATTTTACAGTATTTATAATTTATAAAGTAAGACAATAATTTATTTATTTTCTATAAGTGCATGCCAAAATATGGGATTTATTGTTCAATATTATAGCTAACCCCTAAAAACTTTATTTTCCCATCGGATTTTTCCCGTTGAAAAGACAAAACTAATGTTAAAGATAGCAATAATATCATCAATAACATTTTGAGTCAATTGTATCCATAAAACGATACAGGATAGGATAGATAATTACTTTGACTTCAATGTGGTCCATATAATGAAGATTTTGATTCTACAACATTATTAGATCTGTTATCAACATCAATTATGCACTCACAGGCAACCAAACATCATGCTATGTCCACTGATATGACCTTGTTCCAGTGATCATTCCCGCTAATTACTAATTGTTGACCATGTCATATTTTTGATATGCTGATTGCTGAACAAGTTTATGTTTATATGTGTAGGCCTAACCTATGATAACTTTTTAAGTCATAATTAATTCAAACATAACTTTGGCAATTATACTCAATCGTTTTCGTTCGTTGAAACGGCAAAACATACCTTCTTTTCCTTGCAAATCGAATTAGCAGACATCAAAAACATTTCCACCACAAGAAGTACAAAAACAAATCATACCAATAGAAGAAGGCTATAATCTTAGCTAATCTTTAGTGTACACAAATCCCATCTCAGAATTAGGTACCAGCCCTATGGGCTGGCGAAAAAAGTAAAGAATGTAATAAAATAATAATAATAACACATTGTCTAAACCAGACGTGACACTATTCCTTTAAAAGATCCGGGTCAATATTCATAATTTTAGGATCTTTTCTGAATATTTTGAAAACAAAACCCGAAACGTGTGACAGCGGTATAATACCATACTGCCGAAGCCACATGGTTCAGCTATGGTACGGTAACTGCTCTATATAGTTGTGTTACATCATTGCCCCTTAAGGTGGTACTACGCCCCCTGATACATATTGTGACTAATTTTGCATTTTTCTCAAAAAATAACTATACACTGACTGGTAACAAAAGTTATGTAGGTCCTATATTATAGGAGCAAGGAATCCAATTAGGCCTACTTCACTAAAATTTCAGCGATTCAAGACAAGTGGTTCACTGAAATTCCAGTAACGGGATTCATTGCCTCTGTATACATAACCTTTGTTACCAGTGTGTTATTATTTTTGGAGAAAAATGCAAAAATAGTCATAAATATATCAAGGGGTGTATACCACCTTAAGACAAGTTAAAGGCAAAATCCCCATGAAAAAAAGATCGTTATGTCGAAACTTTTAAACGCCACACAAACCAATAGAATCCTTTATAAAGGAAACCACCAAGGTTGATAGGTTTATACCGTTTGCAAATAATACTGTCCTCGAGCATTTATCGAGAGAAAAACAATTCGCAAAATCGGGCACCAAACCTTTTATTTGAAGGAATTATGGTCCGTTTACAAAGTTCATCTTTCATAACCAAGTAGATTTGTTCACTAACCTGACAGTTTCGAACGTCATGGTTGACATTCTTCTTCAGAGTTTTGAACTAGGTCTCAAAGCCTTCTCAACACATCTCCGACGAATTTCGGTCTGTAGAGGGCTCAGCCCTCGCGGTGATGATGGGCAGGTCGTAGATGTGACTTAGAAAATGGGCCCCTCGTCTCTGTTCATGACTTAATTGCGATCTAGCGACACATTCCTTGCTTAGAATTCAGGACCCTTGCCAATCGATGACGTTGTTTTGTTGCCACAGAATGGTCGGCTATCGATCGAATGATACCGGTCGAACTATTGGCGACATCCCGCTATCTCTAAGGACCGCTATCTCTAAGGTTCGCTATCTCTAAGGTTCGCTATCACTAACGTGTAACTGTAAAGTCTATGGAGATCAGAATCCCGCTATCTCTGATAGGAAAAAGGGTTCGCTATACCTAAAAAAGGTCCGCTACTTCTAAGGTTCGATATCGCTAATGGAATAAGGTTCGCTAGTTCGAAGGTTCGATATCACTAATTTTAAATAAGGTTCGCTATCACTAATTTTAAATAAGGTTCGCTATCACTAATTTTGAATAAGGTCCGCTGTCACTAATTTATTGAAGGTTCGCTATCTCTAAGGTTCGTTATCACTAATTGCAATAAAGGTCCGCTATACCTAAGGTTCGCTATCACTAATTTTGTTTACGGTTCGTTATCCCTAATTAATTAAGGTTCGCTATCTCTAAGGTTCGCTATCACTAATTTCGATTAGGGTGCGCTATACCTAAGGTTCGTTATCACTAATCTTAAATAAGGTCCACTATCTCTAATTTTAAATAAGGACCGCTATCTCTAATTTCAAATAAGGTTCGCTATCTCTAATTTCAAATAAGGTCCGCTATCTCTAATTTCAAATAAGGTCCGCTATCTCTAATTTCAAATTGCATTCTCCTATGAGCTTCGATCAAAATGCAAAATTAGAGATAGCGAACCTCATTTGAAATTTTAAATAGCGAACCTTATTTGAAATTAGAGATAGCGAACCATATTTAAAATTAGAGATAGCGAACCTTATTTAAAATTAGAGATAGCGAACCTTATTTGAAATTAGTGATAGCGAACCTTAGAGATAGCGAACCTTAGAGATAGCGAACCTTAGAGATAGCGGACCTTATTTAGAATTAGAGATAGCGAACCTTAGGGATACCGCGCGGGATTGTTAAACTTAGAGATAGCGGACCTTATTTTAAATTAGTGATAGCGAACCATAGATATCGAATTTTCAATAAATTAGTGATAGCGGACCTTATTTAAAATTAGAAATAGCTAACCTTATTTAAAATTAGTGGTATCGAACCTTAGAAATACCGAACCTTATTCAAAGTTAGTGATATCAAACCTTAGGTAGGCCCTATAGTGGACCTTTTTCGTAATTAGTGATAACGAACCTTAGTGATAGCGAACCTTAGAGATAGCGGTCCTTAGAGATAGCGAACCGTCGCCGAACTATTTGCACTTTTTAAGTGAAACACTGACTTTATCATTGTTTATTGAACAAAACTTAGGAGTATTTTTCTGTAAATGAGTATATCACAGCATAAACGGTTATGATCACAGATAACTTCCTTTTATCACTTACCATGTACATATTATTCTATGTATAAGTTCCCCATTTGCCATATTTACCAGTGTTTAAGGAATAAATCAGAAATAAAAATGGGCAACCAGCTGATTTCAGGACCTTTTAGCACCGTATACATAAGCACTCCAGAGATCATTCATGAGGATGTGGCAGGATGTCATCATGATCAAACCCGGAATACCAATGCTAACATAACATATTTAGCTGTTAGGGGATTCCCCACATAAGTTCTTATAAGTCTATAAGGAACAAGGCATATAACAATACTTTCAGAAGTAACTCGGGAGATTGAACTTGCTACAACCAGACAACCAACATGGCTGTTTCACTGACGATGATATTATGTATCTTCAGTTTGGGACTGCCAGTGAAAGCAGCATTATTTACCTCAGAAGGTAAGTCCAATTTTATGTTTCCTTTTTCACACACCATCTTTTTATTAAACTGTACAATCTGCTGACTCCCCAGCAAACACAAAATGTTTTCGACATCATTCGTAAAAGGTTAGAAAAGGTTGCCAGAAAACGTTTAAATGTCGGGGTATATAAAGGTACATAAAGGGTATAAAACGTTTTTATAACATTCAAAAACATTTTTGATAACTAACTGCAAATATTCTAACATAATATTATTTAAGTGTTGGCAAAATATTTGGCAAATAATTTTATGGCAAATTATTAAAAATTGATATTTTTTTATATTCAACAGTCCTCGAAGTAAATTTATAAATCTAATGACATTTATTTAAAGTGTATAAAGCTGGGAGGAAAAGCCGACGACATTTTTCCCCAAAAGACCTAAAAAAATTAGGTCTTTTGGGGATGTGTATCTTCAATACGAAAGATACAAATTTTCAAATGAACGTCGGCTTTTCCTCCCAGCTGCATACATATCAGTAGATTCATAAATTTTACTTCGAGGACTGTTAAATACGAAAAATAAAAAAAAAAACATCAATTTTTCTTCTGGCCATAAAATGTGTTTTATATCGCCAATTTAAAAAAAAATCAAAATTACTTGATATCAGAAGGACATTCATCGTATTCCTATGCAATTCGATATGTGATGTGCGCCCATGTATCACAAAAATACTGCAAATGTTGTTATCTGATGTTACCATTTTTCACATAATCCATTCCGTGACCACCGTTCAAAAAGCACTTGCCATGTATTTTGTAGGGTGTTGGGTCAAAACCTTCAATTAATTTGTATCTTCTAACGGAATAGAATGGGAATAGATAATAAAGAAGACATGTTGGATTGAATATTCGACGTCCAATAGAAAGTATATCCCTTACGACTCTCCTGCATTATCCCTGAACTTGTTTACTCAGCGCCCTGAACTCTAAGGGAGCGATCGTTATTTATGGCATGGGGGGGGGGAATGGGTAAATTTAGGGGGGAACACAAAATTTTTTGGGGTCTTGAGGGGGGAACCTGAAATTTTTAGTTGAACCAGGAGGGGGGATTGTTAAATTTTAAATGGAGAAAATTGGAAAACAAGGGGGAACGCAAAATTTTTTGTCGATATTTTTTCCAAAACACCCATTCCCCCCCCCCTGCCGTAAATAACGATCGGTCCCTAAACACATGTCAGTAACCAAGCAGTTGTCCAACTGACGCAACAGCAAAATGCACTGACATGGTACAGATTTCCTTCCAGTGGCGTAACTAGTGGGGGGGGCAGCATGAACGATGCCTGCCCTTTATTTATTATGCCCCCAACGAAAATGCCTAGTTACACCACTGTTCCTTTCCGATTGCAAGAAACCATGGGTTCGGTTAGGGTTAGTCCATACAGGACCAATGCAATATTTAGCACAATAATCAACGCCGCCTGACGACGTTGACTATCGTACTAAATGGAGTGTGGTCCTCCTTGAAGACTAATTAGGGTTAAGGGACAGTTCACAAACACTTGTAAGGGGGGGCCTGATGAAAAAAAAAATTATCGCGAAATTTTTTCGGCCCCCCCCCCCTTTACAGACCTCAAAAATTTTAGGGCCCCCCCCTTTTGACATGAAAATTATGGGTCAACCCCATAGAAAAGCATATAAACGCAATTTTTCCAGGAAAATTTGTGGTAATTTTTTTCAGGGCGGCCCCCCCTTAGGAGGGTCAAAAATTTTCAGGGCCCCCTTTTTGCATCAGGCCCCCCCCCTTACAAGTGCTTGTGAACGGTCCCTAATGCTGAAATGTTCTGACAGTTTCTGCAGTATTTTGATAAATCGTGTTTGTCCACCCTTGCTGCACAAATATACAAATGCTGATTACGTCACTGATCATTCAACATGGCCAAAATAGTTTAACATCCAAGTCTTTTAAGTTGGACAAGACAACATTTATTTATGTATTTATTTCTTATTTAACCTGGTGCCCAAATCAATGCACTGGTACTGTTCTCTCTTGGTTCTCAGGTAAATATGTACAATAAGATCTAACCTCAGCATTTTTTTACTCGAATGACCTTGAAACTGCACATCTGAAGTTTCAAGCGGATCTTTGTTTTTAGTTCGAATTTAATCGAAACCGTGTGGCCCACATTATATTGGAAAAATGCTAATAACCACATTCTAGTCAGAATGTTGCTGTATGCCATACGGATATCAAGATTTTACACGGTTAATGAAGAATATTGGATTAACTTTCATGAATTTATTAAAGTGCGAGACGTGCCTGGAAATAGGACTTTCTGTCTTTAAATTACTCCGATCATTAATTTTTTTTATACTTTTCCAGATTGTAGACTGGACCCGTTTTCAAATGGGTATTACGAGCATTATATGTCAAGAAACGCAACGCTACCTATTGGCAGATTTGCTACCGTGAAATGCAACCAAGGGTTTCGTTTAGTTGGGGATGGAAGAGTTGAGTGTACCTCTGATGGAAGATTGTATCAACAAACTACCTGTGAAGGTAAATATACGTTAAATGTAACCCAGGGTTCCGTTTAGTTGGGGGATGGAAGAGTTGAGTGTACCTCTGATGGAAGATTGCATCAACAAACTATCTGTGAAGGTAAATATACGTGAAATGCAACCCAGGGTTTCGTTTAGTTGGGGATGGAAGAGTTGAGTGTACCTCTGATGGAAGATTGCATCAACAAACTATCTGTGAAGGTAAATATACGTGAAATGCAACCCAGGGTTTCGTTTAGTTGGGGGATGGAAGAGTTGAGTGCACCTCTGATGTAAGATTGCATCAACAAACTATCTGTGAAGGTAAATATACGTTAAATGTAACCCAGGGTTCCGTTTAGTTGGGGGATGGAAGAGTTGAGTGTACCTCTGATGGAAGATTGCATCAACAAACTATCTGTGAAGGTAAATATACGTGAAATGTAACCCAGGGTTTCGTTTAGTTGGGATGGAAGAGTTGAGTGTACCTCTGATGGAAGATTGCATCAACACACTACCTGTGAAGGTAAATATACGTGAAATGCAACCCAGGATTTCGTTTAGTTGGGGGATGGAAAAGTTGAGTGCACCTCTGATGGAAGATTGCATCAACAAACTACCTGTGAAGGTAAATATACGTGAAATGTAACCCAGGGTTCCGTTTAGTTGGGGGATGGAAGAGTTGAGTGTACCTCTGATGGAAGATTGCATCAACAAACTATCTGTGAAGGTAAATATACGTGAAATGCAACCCAGGGTTTCGTTTAGTTGGGGATGGAAGAGTTGAGTGCACCTCTGATGTAAGATTGCATCAACAAACTACCTGTGAAGGTAAATATACGTGAAATGTAACCCAGGGTTTCGTTTAATTGGGATGGAAGAGTTGAGTGTACCTCTGATGGAAGATTGCATCAACAAACTACCTGTGAAGGTAAATATACGTGAAATGCAACCCAGGGTTTCGTTTAGTTGGGGGATGGAAGAGTTGAGTGGATGATGGAAGATTGCATCAACAAACTATCTGTGAAGGTAAATATACGTGAAATGTAACCCAGGGTTCCGTTTAGTTGGGGATGGAAGAATTGAGTGTACCTCTGATGGAAGATTGCATCAACAAACTATCTGTGAAGGTAAATATACGTGAAATGCAACCCAGGGTTTCGTTTAGTTGGGGATGGAAGAGTTGAGTGCACCTCTGATGTAAGATTGCATCAACAAACTACCTGTGAAGGTAAATATACGTGAAATGTAACCCAGGGTTTCGTTTAGTTGGGATGGAAGAGTTGAGTGTACCTCTGATGGAAGATTGCATCAACAAACTACCTGTGAAGGTAAATATACGTGAAATGCAACCCAGGATTTCGTTTAGTTGGGGGATGGAAGAGTTGAGTGCACCTCTGATGGAAGATTGCATCAACAAACTACCTGTGAAGGTAAATATACGTGAAATGTAACCCAGGGTTCCGTTTAGTTGGGGGATGGAAGAGTTGAGTGTACCTCTGATGGAAGATTGCATCAACAAACTATCTGTGAAGGTAAATATACGTGAAATGCAACCCAGGGTTTCGTTTAGTTGGGGGATGGAAGAGTTGAGTGCACCTCTGATGTAAGATTGCATCAACAAACTACCTGTGAAGGTAAATATACGTGAAATGTAACCCAGGGTTTCGTTTAATTGGGATGGAAGAGTTGAGTGTACCTCTGATGGAAGATTGCATCAACAAACTACCTGTGAAGGTAAATATACGTGAAATGCAACCCAGGGTTTCGTTTAGTTGGGGGATGGAAGAGTTGAGTGGATGATGGAAGATTGCATCAACAAACTATCTGTGAAGGTAAATATACGTGAAATGTAACCCAGGGTTCCGTTTAGTTGGGGATGGAAGAATTGAGTGTACCTCTGATGGAAGATTGCATCAACAAACTATCTGTGAAGGTAAATATACGTGAAATGCAACCCAGTGTTTCGTTTAGTTGGGGATGGAAGAGTTGAGTGTACCTCTGATGGAAGATTGCATCAACAAACTATCTGTGAAGGTAAATATACGTGAAATGCATCCCAGGGTTTCGTTTAGTTGGGGATGGAAGAGTTGAGTGTACCTCTGATGGAAGATTGCATCAACAAACTATCTGTGAAGGTAAATATACGTGAAATGCAACCCAGGGTTTCGTTTAGTTGGGGGATGGAAGAGTTGAGTGTACCTCTGATGGAAGATTGCATCAACAAACTACCTGTGAAGGTAAATATACGTGAAATGTAACCCAGGGTTCCGTTTAGTTGGGGATGGAAGAATTGAGTGTACCTCTGATGGAAGATTGCATCAACAAACTATCTGTGAAGGTAAATATACGTGAAATGCAACCCAGGGTTTCGTTTAGTTGGGGATGGAAGAGTTGAGTGTACCTCTGATGGAAGATTGCATCAACAAACTACCTGTGAAGGTAAATATACGTGAAATGCAACCCAGGGTTTCCTTTAGTTGGGGATGGAAGAGTTGAGTGTACCTCTGATGGAAAATTGCATCAACAAACTACATGTGAAGGTAAATATACGTGAAATGTAACCCAGGGTTCCGTTTAGTTTGGGGATGGAAGAGTTGAGTGTACCTCTGATGGAAGATTGCATCAACAAAGTACCTGTGAAGGTAAATATACGTGAAATGCAACCCAGGGTTTCGTTTAGTTGGGATGGAAGAGTTGAGTGTACCTCTGATGGAAGATTGCATCAACAAAGTACCTGTGAAGGTAAATCTACATTCTGTTACCATTGAGAAGAAATGGTTGTAGTATTACTGTCCTGCTTAAGTTATGCGTACACTTTCCATTTTTCAATAATCGTTACGCCGGCCTTAATACCTTGTAACATAGCTCGTCGCTGGAGTCTGGATCACATTCACTGTCAGAATTCATAAATAATTTGAGGTTCTTCCGGGAACTGTTTTAAAAGATCAGTCCGTTTTTATTTTTTAAAGATATTGATGAGTGCAACTTCTTCGATGAAGACGAGGATACTGATTATAGTCTTGTAAGCTACGACGAGCAGATATTGCCTTCAGTGAATTACTATCCCTGTGAAGAACCAGCAACATGCGTTAACACAGAAGGGTCGTTTGCTTGCAAATGTAGGCTAAAACCAGTTACAGCGTGTGATGGTAAGTTTTTGTGCATGGATGGAAACAACAAATCACAATGAGGTAACCCTATTGGTTTACGATATGGATTGTCTTTAAACATGCGTACAATGTCAAATATCCCCTTTATTGCCTTCGTTTTTAAATATGTTTATAAAGACATTGCCTTTTTTAGTCTTCATGGGATTTTGTTTCGAAATTGTTCTGAGACCCATTTGGTCATCAATGTGAATCTAAAAAAATGAAAAATGGAAGGAGCCATCCCGTAGGGATGGGGTTGCCATTTGGAAAGACTTTCCAATAAACAATATTTGATATCGGCCTTTCTTAGGGTTAGAAAACAGAAACAGAATCACTTCATTTTCTATATATATGCGTTCAAACTCTCAGAAATGACGCAATCATGGGTTCGTTTGGAAACAGATTGTGCAACAATCTCATGACCATTTCTTTTTGTTTGATAATTTCGTGATGGATAGGATTCATTTCGTGTGATGATCTACAACCTCCTGAATTTGGAACAATCATAGAGCAGTCTCAGATACATACAGCGTATACTTGTAATGATGGGTACCGTCTCGAAGGTAGCGAGATACGTAAATGTGTGAATGGTAGATGGAGTGGAGTCCAACCGATATGCCAAGGTAAGTCCTTGCGGAAATGGACCCATGTGCAATTCCTCCGATCATTAACATATGCTTAACAACATTAATGAGTTTACTACCAATTATGAATTTGGAATTCCCACTGATTGTACGTGTAATACTCTTTTGTTTTGTAGGTAAGAAGCGTCTATAAATATTTTATTTGTGCGTAAATAGTAGATGGAGAAGTGCTGTCCAACAGAGTAGAGAGATTGTGATTTCCAAACATAGCATCGAACGTACGTGGAAACTATTCAAAATCCCGTCACAGGAGAGTGGATTTGAATAGATTCCACCTAGTTTGGAAATCGCAATCTCTATAATGTTGTATTATAACGCAGCTCTTTTCTGAGCTACTGCTCTGCCTTCATGGACAGTGTGTCGGCTAATGGCCAATTATAAAGCTTCACTTGACTAATCCATCAGAAGTGGTGCCAGGGGCGTAGCATGAACATCGGGGGCCCATGGACAAGGATAGTGCGGGCCTTTCTAACATCTCCTTTATCAGCCCAGCAGCCATATCCCTAACCATTTCCTTCGTCCACCCTGTCCACCCACTTGCTACGCTCCTGAGTTGTGCTAATACTGGTCGGATCCTTGTCTGCTGGTAAACCCATTAAATGTTCACGCACATGATGTGTGTAATTGGTTTGTAAGCTGGTTACCTGACAAGTATCATTTGCTTGCACTCACAGTCACAACATGCCCACTACCTGCCGCCAATATTGCTAACGGATGGTCTGACGTAGAAAATCGCACATATACTCATGGAGAAGAGATTCATTATGGCTGTGACGAAGGCTTCAAACTTGTTGATGGGAATAGCTGGAGTATTTGTGCCAACACACAGTGGACAAGCCGAACGCCTAGTTGTCGAGGTAGGACTGATAAAGACTGTCCTTAAATACACATATTTTAATGGTAAAGTGTAATATATAAGAGATACCCACTAAAGACTTCTTGATTTTTAAAAAGTAGACAAATATTCTGTTATTTTGAAGATTGACAATTAATTACAAACAATAGCAATGATTTCCGATTGTTTGATATTTCCAGCGATCCAATGTCCCGATCCAGGACAGATAATAAACGGACTCACATTGCTGTACTCAAGAAACATTGGTGGAGAAGTTCATTTTCGTTGTAATTCGGGAAATTTCCAGCTACGTGGTTCTCCTGTACGACGTTGTCAGGCGAATGGGAGATGGGATGGCACCATAACAACCTGCAACAATCCGGGTAAAAGAATTGTTGTTAAAGATGCATGTATAATACTCGTATTATATAAACCGAATTTTTGGAGTGTGCGGTATACAAAGCTCTATGCACCAAATGAAAATAGATTATACAATTTTAGCTGTCTGTGAGTGCAATGGTTTTAAAAAAAAAAAAAAAAAAAAAAAAAAAGCGCAGTGATTTATAGTGCGCTACGCACAGGCACAACGCCTAGACGTTGATCCACAAGCCTCAGCACACTTTACAGGTTGACGCTGACCACTACGGCCCCACATCATTCCACAAACCATTAAACAACAAATCAGGGACTTTGCTGCTTCAAGAGCGCACACCCTATACATTCCACAAATATCTATCGCAACCAGGATCAGCTCCCCGAGTTTCGTACGGGTTACAACGAGACAAATTAGCAGTGAGTTCCTTGTCCAGGGAATTTCAAGCTAACTCAATTTTTCCACGTGAGCGTACCACCGCCAGGGTTCGAACCCGCAACCTCTCGCACCACAGTCGAACGCCTTATCGATTGAGCTAACTTGACTGCTTTAAACTATAATCATGGAAATGTAATATAATAGGCATATGCACAAGGAGACCATGTCCTCAGTCACTATATTTTGCGTCAACAAGAGTTTTGAAGTATCTTTCTCTATACATGTACCCCTATATTTTCTAGAGACATATTGTCCTACACCAGCCGTACCTTTCAACGGCAGAGTAAGTGGATCCACATCTTACAACCATGATGACGTCATTACATTTGAATGCAATTATGGCTTTGATCTGATTGGTTCTAGTCAACGTCGGTGTACTACAACTGGCCAATGGAGTGGCGAGCAACCAGAGTGCCGTGGTAAGATTTGCGAACCACATGATAGTTTCCAATGTGCACGAAATATATTTTGTTGCAAAGACATTTAGTAAGAGCTCACACAATTGCATACCCTGGGCTTTATTCATAAGCTTTTAAGATAAGTTAAAAACTATGTTTTCTCACAGTACAGGATTCCTGTCAACGCATGCTTAATGTTATTAGATACTTAGTTAACTCTTTATTAGCACTTTTAAGTGCTAATAAAGAGTTAAAAGGTTGTAAGAGGAAGTCGTTCTCTTTTTTTAATAAATTGTATTTTGACGAATAGTCCAAATCTGATAAATCTGGTGACGCGACTATAACTGATTTCCTCTCTTCATAAAAGTTCCTTCGCTATAATATAAAAGAGTCACTTCCTATCTATTTTGACAGGACATTTGATAAAAAAAAACACCCGACATATAGCACGTCTACAAATCCACACCAAGTTTTAAAAAAATCGTCTGTTATTATTACCGGATGCAGCTGTATTCTAAAAATTAACCTATATCCCCATCTTCCAGGTATCGGAGAATTTGACGATTTAGAGGCGGTAGGCAGACATCTTGTTGAAGCCACTTCCAACTTTAGAGACGGCTTTACCATCCAAAGAACCTTTAAAGGAGAGAGCGTAAATAACAGCAGCGATCAGCAACCACTCATCAACGGACCAGCCAAACCTGGACGTTTAGCAACCATTCCTCTCGAATCCTCTGTAGATGGGCAGAGCCGTGGGCTCGATGTGTACTTCGTGTTTGACGTTTCGAAAAGTGTCCAGCTTGGGAAGACACACATTGAGGCAATACGATTTGCCAAAGCTTTTGTTGAGAAGGTAGGTCTGTTCATCTTGGCCATGCATGTCGATCAAGACATATAGCTTCATCCTCGTTTGAAGTATAATCAGCAGAATCAAGGTCGGAGAAATTGTTTCAGCGTAGCCTTACTTCATGGTTATGGTGTTTTAACCGGCGGGAAGTTCAAGTAAGAGACATGCATAGGCCTAGAAGTGAATACTGAAAATGAGTGTTCAAAAGTCGTCTTGATCTGCCAAACATAAACCAGTCCATCCATTTGTGACTGTTTTATTCACTCTTGTACAATATTTGGGGAAAACGTAATGCGTTCTTGGATGTTCTTGGTTTTAGGTTGGCGTATCCGGAACTGGTGTAGGAGGAACTCGCTATGGTGCCATCGCCTATGCCAGCAAACCCATTGTTGTCTTTCAGATGACAGATAACAGTACAGAAAGAGTCCTGCAAGGCCTAGATAGCATAGAAGACCTGGTGACGCATCAGCATCTTGGTAGGTTCAGTATTAAGGTTTGTATGTTACCTGACACGCCTTACCATTATTATTTACAAAATCAACCCCAAGTCTCAGTTTGGCCTGACTTCAGGATGGCTAAGGGGACCTCAGTCCCTTAGGATGGTTACCTTGTATCTCAATGTTTAGCTTTACCAGCAGACGAGATTAAAAGTTGTTAGCGTTTATCCTTAGGGACCAACCGTGTTAAACAAACAAACTTGTATACGCCATGCGGTGTTCCTGGTCACTCCCAGAGTACTTTGCTGGGGAACTTGCTTGGGGAACTTGCTGTCTGCTTCAAAGTACCGAGTATAAAATGTCGGAATACAATAATTTACAAAATGCTGTGAAAGGAAGTGAATGTATAATAAAGTAAAGTTGGTGTGTTTGTATAGACTTGCTGATCTCTCACAATATTGATATCAATATTTTATTCCCTTCATTTACAGGTCAAGGAACTGCTACATCGAGTGCTTTAAACTTAGTGCATTCAAATATCATGAAACATACGAGTAACTCCCCTCAATTGCGAGGTAAACGTGTTGACACAGACAAGGTCCTGTTTTTGTTAACGGATGGTAAGATATTTTCTGATAGGAAATTAACATTCGTACGATATAAAAATCATCAAATTCAACGTACATAATATCGATTGGTAAACAATGGTAAAAGCACACCTTTCACTAATTGTCAGCAAACAGACTTTGAACCACTTTGAAATCTAAAATCTATTTCTTTACTGTAGCATAACATTTGCTTGACATAATGTTCGTTGTAATAGGTCAGTCTAACATGAATGGGTCACCAGACGAGGAGGCATCTAAATTGAAGACTGAATTCGACGTGGCTATCCATTGTATTGGCATTGGTAACGACGTAAATAGGCAAGAATTGAAAGTAATCGCTTCTCAACCTGAAAGTGAACATGTGTTTACCTTGGAAGATTTCAAGACACTTGATGAACTCACAAGTACAATAACAGTCACTCCCACAGGTACCGTGTTTGATCAATACTATCAAATATAAATGTTGTCTGCAAGTTATTTTTTTCTCTTAAAAAGAGACACTCTACGACATTAATAAGTGATTTTATTCATAAATAACAACGCTATAATTCAATTTGATAACGTTTTCCACATAATGACAAACGAGCTATCAACGAAATCCCCGAGTAGTACACCAAAGGCTGGCCTGATTGTTATGCAATGATACGACAGTTTAAACAATACATTTTGTATCTCATTCTTAACTCTGTGGGCTGCGGGGCTCGTTTCAGAGCCACATAGTTGTATAAATGATAAAGAACTTGTTAACGCCTTACATCTATTTTGAATAGATTATAGCATATGTGGAGTGTCTGCTGGTCCAGAAAACACGGATGAAGGTGTAGGGGAGGCTGATGATGTTTGGCCATGGCAAGCTGCACTTTATACGCACATTGAACGTAAAGGAACGGTAAGTTGACAGTATTATATAGTAAATATACAGGTTCATGTAAATCAGTGTTTTACTGTTTATGTTCTGCTATAAACTGATTTTGACCAAACCCCAAACTTAACGCTGTTTTTAGGCCCCTCCTTCCACTTCCCTGCCACTGGCAGTAGCTTATACTTCCAGACAGGCAGTCTAATAATTTGATCTTTTTCAACATTTTCCCGATCATTTTGTTTTAGCCCACATTTTTCTGTGGCGGTACACTGATTGCACCGAATTGGATTCTAACAGCAGCACATTGTTTCGATCCACAAGAAGCACACAGTTTACCAGGGAGAGATGTACCAGACAATTTGGTTGTGTATATGGGTAAGAAAAATAATATTTTGTAATTTATCAAGAATGAGAAAGTTATTAGTCTGATGCTGGGAAATGTATTAGTTGCTATAAGTTCAGGGTATATGTGTGGATGATGCAGTCCCGGGGAATTGCATTTGCCACACCCTCCTCCCGGCTACGCCGGCCGATGTACGCGTAACATGAGAAGGGAAGAGTATAGATCTGTGACATATATTCATTCATTCATTTCATTCGGCTGCGAAGCAGGCGATTTCAAAGTTTCTCCATGTACTACGATTTGAAGCCAAAGTGGTAATGGCATCTGGCAATAAAAAGTTGTCGAAATCCCCCAACAGTTTTTGCACATAAGACAGTAGAATGTTCTTTGCCTTCTTTTACCATGTAATGGGGTACGTGTAGAGTGCATATCCCTTTCATTACTAATATGGTCAGTGTGCTTGATGTTCAGCATTATCCTGTAACATGATGTACCAAAAGCGTTGATCTTATTTTCCATGTCAGTAGATATCACTCAGGACTCGCAGCCATAGAGCAATACTGTAACACAAGTGCTGTGAAAAAGCTTGACTTTGACATAAACGCTGTGCAACAACAGGACTTGACAAAGCAACCCAGAAAAGATCTGACTTTGTTTGTATTGCTAACTTCAGTAATTTATCTAGTCTCCTCTTATCATCATCTTATGGTCATCAGCTATACACGAAAAAAAACAAAGCGTTTGATGTCGATGAGCAGGTTGCCTATAGTAGCAATTATATCCTGGAAATCAGTAATTGGTAATAGTAATATCGTCAATCTAGAAACTTCTAGGCTTCATCATTGGCTTTACATTGTTATATTTTATCTACATTTTATCGCACTTTTGCAGGAATGAACGATAGGATAAAAGAAGGGTTTCGTGTGCCTGGAAGAGCACAGAAGAGGGAGGTGAAACGAATCGTGAATCACAGCTCTTATGACTCGTCAATCAAACCTACATATGACTACGACATGGCTCTCCTAGAGTTACAAGAACCATTTGAATTGGGGCCTTTCGTTAGAACTATCTGTTTACCTCCTAGTACTAACTGTAAGTCTATTATTCCCAGTTACATGAAACTAATAAATTAAACGTTTGAGCTATTTTTTATTTGAAAAACACCAACAAAACAAAACAAACAAACAAAAACAAAAAAACAAAAAACAAGAAAAAAGAAAAAAAAAAACCCAGCTCTGTATTTTTCTGATTATCAGTACTATAACTGATGTATAACTGACTTTTTTTTGCTATAGGGCAATCACTGATGACACCCGGTGAGCAGAACAAACCTTTTGCAACAGGTTGGGGCAAAGTTGACTTCCAGGACAGACATCTTAGCGATCATTTGAAACAAATAGCACTGCCGATAAGGGACGATAAGTTCTGTCGCGTAACAGAATCGGAAAGGCATGGAAATCTAACGGAACGAATGCTGTGTGCTGGTTATTCCGATGGCACTGCAGACACCTGTGATGGCGACTCTGGTGGCCCTCTGATGCGGCGATGGCTGAGGCCATCTGGAGAAGACATGTCTACACATTGGAGAGAGTCGTGGTATCAGATTGGAATTATTAGCTGGGGTGAAAACTGTGCTAAAAAGAAACACTATGGCTACTATACTCATCTGCCGCTTCTGGTTGAATGGGTGAATGACATTATAGGCTAAACCCACTCCACTGTAGGCTTCAACTTCAATTGTTCTTAATTGATAGAATTTCTGACATTTGCAACAATAAACAGCCTTATAACCTTGCTATATTGTCTAATTTTATATATAATTATAAGCAAGAAACTGACATCAAATTTATCTCACCAAGATGTCACTTTTGGAGAAATGGACCGTAGTGGTCTAAAAACACTCAATAATAAACCTAAGCCTTTAATATCAACCTCTTAATCCTAATACTTATAACCCTAGACTAACCCTTATTCTGATTCCAAGTCCAATTACCAAGTTGTATCTTATACAAACATATAAACCAATGTACAGTCTGTATCAAAATGATTGGTACCCATCAGTTTTTGGTGTTTATTGACAAGCCCGCTTCTTCAACATGCAACATTGGATCCTCTTGAAGTGCCCAGGATTGATAGTTTAATGGTCTTTTATAACATTCATCTATAAATAAGGTAGCTCCTATATTGCTTGTTGATTGATAGCCTTGTCCATAATCACTGGAAACCGATGGGTACCAATCATTTTGATATAGCCTGTATAGAGGTATGCCTCCAAAATGATAAATCAGCTGTAAAAATTAAAGATTTATAGAATATTTTGTATTAATTTGTAATCTACAAGAATCCTATTGAGGCTACCTGCACGGATACACCTGACTGAAACACACAGAGTACCTTCACAGTACCAATGCTGCTACTGCACAGAACCAGCAGTGGTACTACACTGGTACCAACCAACCTTGGCGATTGTGTTCCTGTGCAGGCGACCCCAATAGAAATCTTGTAGTGGTAGTTTTGGGTGACATTTAATAAAACAAAATTTGAACAAAATTTAAATCTGTGATAAAAATGACAACTGGCTGGCACATTTATTGTCTTTTTGTTGTTGTCTAAATGACCTTGGACCTCAGATGACCTCGATTTTATTTTTTTCATGCTCCCCCGGGATGCTCCCCTCATATCGTCAGCCTACTGCGTTAATTGTCTAAGTCATTTTTTTGTAATTTTGAGAACAAAGTACAAAATATGAATAAGGTTAGCCTTAGATGACCTTTGACTTCGATTTTATTTTGTACTTATCCCCTTATATCAAAAGATTCCACCTATGACTTTTGACCTTGGATTTATACCTTGGTTTGATTTTGTTCACCAAGTTTAAGCCCAATCAAGAGAAGTTTAAAATTGACCTCGGATGACCTCAATATTATTTGTTACATGTTGCACGGGGACCTTATGTTACAATTATAACACTATTATTATTAATATTGATTCGTTAAGTTGTCGATTTATTCGTTTTAGTCCGGCTGCCAAACGCAATTTTGCCACAGAAGCTTGTTTTGGTGTCCATAGATTTGGTTATGCGAGTCAAGAGTTGTTTTAACCTGAAGAGAGACAGGCCTAAGTAACACTGAAAATGAATGTAAAAGGTCGTGTTGAACTGCCAAACATAAACCATTCCATCCGATTATTCAATCTTAAACAGTATTCTTTGTCTATTGTTAGTTCTTGTTTTTGTTTTAGTGCCTTGAGCGCTCTTCATTGAGTGGATATGTGCTTTGTGGCTATTATTATTATTATGGAGAAAACGTAATGCGTTCTTGGATGTTATTGGTGAAGGGAAATCACAAAAAATTCCCCAATATCAGAAAAAGTTACCAAAAAAAAAAAATTTGACCCGATTGCTTTCGGAAATTAGTAACAACTGTCGTAAGGGCATGGAACTGGGGTGGGTACAGTCAACATTTGGAGTCAAATTTTTGGAAGGTCAATTCAGGGTCACCAGGGGTCATCTGAGGTCAAATTAGTAAAAACTATCGTATGGGTATGAAACTTGGTGGGTACAATCAACATTTATAACCAATTTTTGTAAAGGTCATTTCGGGGTCACCAGAGGTCATCTGAGGTCAAATTAGTAAAAACTGCCGGATGGACATGAAATTTGGTGGATACAGTCAACATTTGGAGTCAAATATTTGGAAGGTCATTTCGGGGTCACCAGGGGTCATCTGAGGTCAAATTAATAAAAACTGTCGGATGGGCATGAAACTTGGTATTTACAGTCAACATTTGGAGTCAAATTTTTGGAAGGTTATTTCAGGGTCACCAGGGGTCGTCATCTGAGGTCAAATTGGTAAAAAACTGTCGTATGGGCATGAAACTTGGTGGGTGTAGTCAACATTTAGAGCCAAATTTTGGGAAGGTCATTTCGGGGTCACCAGGGGTCATTTGTGGTCAAATTAGTCAAAACTGTCGTATGGGCATGAAACTTGGTGGGCGCAGTCAACATTTAGAGCCATATTTTGGGAAGGTCATTTCGGGGTCACCAGGGGTCATTTGAGGTCAAATTAGTAAAAACTGTCGTATGGGCATGAAACTTGGTGGGTGCAATCAACATTTAAGAGCCAAATTTTGGGAAGGTCATTTCGGGGTCATTTGAGGTCAAATTAGTAAAAACTTTCGTATGGGCATGAAACTTGGTGGGTGCAGTCAACATTTAGAGCCAAATTTTAAGGTCATTTCGGGGTCACCAGGGGTCGTTTGTGGTCAAATTAGTAAAAACTGTCGTATGGGCATAAAACTTGGTGGGTGTAGTCAACATTTAGAGTCCAATTTTTGGAAGGTCATTTCAGGGTCACCATGGGTCATCTGAGGTCAAATTAGTAACAATTGTATGGGCATAAAACTTTGTGGGTACAGTCAAGTCAACATTTGGAGTCAAATTATTAAAAGGTCATTTTGGGGTCATCTGAGGTCTAATTCGTAAAAACTGTCATATGGGTATGAGACTTGGTGGATACAGTCAACATTTAGAGTCAAATTTTTGGAAGGTCATTTTGGGGTCACTAGGGGTCATTTGAGGTCAAATTAGTAAAAACTGTCGGATGAGCATGAAACTTGGTGGGTACAGTCAACATTTGGAGTATAACTTTTGGGAGGTCATTTTGGGGTCACCAGGGTCATCTTTGTAAAACTGTCGGATGGGCATGAATCTTGGCAGGTACAGTCGCCATTTAGAGCCCAAATTTGGGAAGGTCATTTCAGGGTCACCTGAGGTCATTTAAAGTCAAATTAGTAAAAACTGTTATATGAGCATGAAACATGGTAGGTAGGGCCTACAGTCAACATTTAGAGCCAAATGTTTGGAAGGTCATTTCAGGGTTACCATGGGTCATCTGAGGTCAATTTAGTAACAGCTGTCACATGGGCATGAAACTTTGTGGTACAGTCTGTTTTAACATTTGGAGTCAAATTTGTGGAAGGTCATTTCTGGTCACCAGGGGTCATTTGAGGTCAAATTAGTAAAAACTTTTGGACGGACATGAAACTTGGTGGATGCAGTCAACATTTGCAGTCACATTTTTGGAAGGTCATTTCGGGTCACCAGGGGTTATCTGAGGTCAAATGAGTAAAAACTGTTGGATAGGCATGAAACCTTGTGGGTACAGTCACTATTTAGAGCCAAAGTTTTGGAAGGCCATTTCAGGGTCACCTGGGGTCAACTGAGATCAAATTAGTATAAACAGACAACACTATTCTTGACATTGGCCTATGTATTTTATTTTGATCAGTTTCGGCCCATTTCTATCCAATTCCACCCGATTCGATTCATGTCGCTAAATAGTAATTCCCTAAATTGATTGATGTATTCTTATATGCTCTGCATATGAGATGTACCCATTGAATGTGATCTGTCAAGAACAATTACTTTCACTGTTACGAAAAAGTAGAGCCACAGCGCCATTGGTGCTCTTGTTATACTGAGGTTATTCATTGTGACAATTAATTTGTGACGAATATTGCTTGTGACAAACTACGTAGATGTTGCAAGAAAAATTCTGAAACCAATTATACTTCAACATCCAACTTTTATTTACACAAGTTATTTCAAAATATTTAAGTAATATTACATGCTTTAACTTAAAGTTTAAGCCATTCAAGAAATCCCCCTGTGCACTGCTAAACACTATAATGATCATGAGATGGGTAGATAGATACCCTATAGTTGTTTGGAATGCAACAATCAAGAAGAATATAACATTGAGAAGCCGGTTTTATATGACCCAGCCACCCATCTGTGCATCTAGAGAACACCCAGATATTTGTCCAAACAAGTGTGTGTCCTGGACACCTGTTTTCATTTATCAACGGAGCAATTACCGAATAGGGTGCAACTCTACTAGTCTCATTACAAAACTTTCCTACCCCAACATTAAACTCCGTAAATGAGGACTGGACTCAAGTCTAGCAAGTTGCACCCTTTTGGGTAATTGTACTTTTTCAAGTCTCGTTTACATCATTGGAAAGAAGACCAAACCGTTCTGCATATGGATTGCACCATGAAAGCCACACACCATTATGGAAGATACTAACTTAATCTCCCACAAGAGTGCAGATTTCAAATGGAATCACTCATTCAGGTAACCTCATTTGAAATCGCACTCTCTGTGTAGGAGATTAAGGTCATGTCTTCCATAGGCAGTGAGTATTTCATATGCAATAGCCCATTATCAACATCGAATGAAAACAACACAATTGAAGCATGATCCACTTCAGCAAAAGTAGCAACATTTTGGATGTGGAGTTTTTGAATTTGTATCATTGCTATTTTGGCCACGACAATAATTATGGCCCATTATCCTTCCTTTACTATTTGAGGAGGTCACTTTTACTTGCAGAGATTTCCTATTCCTAGTTCATGTATGCTGTTACTGTTGACAACGACAATAGTGCTTCTGTGTATTGTTGAAGAGTGAATTGTTGGAGATACCCAAAATGTCTCATTGAAATTATCATGACTTTTATTAGGCCAAGATGGTTTCTCTGTAAAAATCACATATTATACATGTAATCTGTATACCTTCCTCGATTAAGTAATTTAGATATTGCTTTTTATTGTATCTCTAAATGTAATGACTACAAGATTAAAAATATACATTTTCAGAAAGGAAATGATGCAAGGAATCTAACTAGCGTAACAGATTCCTGCACAAATTAACAGTTTTTGAGAAAGTCTCAAAATGTGATTTCACTTTACTGACTCGAGGAAGGTATGCAAACTATAGCTTACTAGCATTTTCAGTATAAATGATTCAAAATTTGACTTAGTACAATTAGTCAATAAATTATATACTAATGTTCTACATTTTGCTTATTAAAGACACAATAACTAACATACATAAAATACAATCACGTTATGGCAGGATACACTGAATGGATGGAATTGATACATTGTATTGTAAAAAGATGGAAGGAATATTAGTTATTGAAGTGGACGGATTGAAATCACATACAAAAGTAATGTACAAATATTGTATAATGAAGTATCAGTGGGAGAATGCACTATTGGAAAACTATGTTTTTACAGCATTGTTTCAATTTATTAGCCATTTTTTGACATAAGTTTGGAAGCTGTACAATTTGATAAAAGGAATTGGATGGAAGGCAACCTTAACACTACACCACTTCCTGATGTTTCAGGATTCAACTGAAGGAATATTCACCAGGTTCCAAGAAAGCCTCTGGTATGATATTTTAATGAACTAATTTGCCCTTTGCTGCTTTATATACTCAGGTGTGGACATTTTTACACACATACATGTGAAAATTGTAAATTTGCATATAAAAGGGCAAACAAGTTTATTAATTACCGTATTCATTCCATTAACCGCCCAGGCTATTTTTTATAATCACAATTACCTTGATTATAGAACATAGCCAAAGTTATTTTTGGTAGACGCTATTTTTACATTGTTAACATAATTGTATGTACGTAAAAAATAGCCCAAAATATTCATCCATCATCATCAATGTGCCGTATGTTTCAGACAATGATCCAAATTTGCATATAGGCAGTTAATAATATCAGTTAACTTGTTGTATAGTCACTGTATGGGTGCTTATAGGAGCATGGGCGGTTAATGGAATGAATACGGTACATGTATCATTGAACATGAACATAAATTATCATATTTACAAATATTATGAAATATGTTCAATAGATAATAATTATTATAATAATAAAAACTTTTATTTTGATATCATAGGTACTAGTACCTAACCTAGAGATTTGAGGAATTGGTTGCTGCTTCAACCTGCCATTGTCCTATGTACAGAAGGCACTCTTGTATTTACACATTTGAATTATAATATTTATTAGACTCCTACTTCTTTGATGGGGCTATAATTCCTTCCAATTGTGTCTGAAAATAAACAAAACATAAACCAATTGTTAGTCAAAGTAAAAACTGAATAGTTATGTAGGATTTGCAGGTTTTTGGAACCTTTTTTTCCCCACTTAGCCAGCAAAAATGGCAAAGACTAAAAAATATTGTTTCACTTTTTACATCTCAAAACAAATCATTAAAGGGCCATAGCCTCATCCCCCACTTTTTAAAAAAAAAAGTTTGAGATTTTTATGCTAGGGATTCTAGCTGCGCCCTGCAACTCAACCAAATACGCATTTTGATATCATTGTAAACATCAACTTTCTTACAGTTTTGTTACAGAGAGCATCATAACCTAAAGGATGAGTTCTGGTTTGTGAATGACTCATTTAAATACCTCTGTATACATAACAATGTATGTTCATTGTTGAAGAGTCTTTTTGTATATTTTTAAGGGTGTTCAAGAGTCTTTGTATAAAGGATGCAATATGTAAATCTAAGGAGAAAATGACCATTGATGGCACAACAACCTGTTCTCAATCAGACATAATTAAGGCTTGCACTTTGTAGTAATGAACACCTCATCAATCTACTTTTGCAGAACAAGATGGTAAAGCATCCATGCACATGCAATTCTATGCTCAGCAATGAATCAGGATTCATCTATTATGCTTAACTAGCAGGACACCCGCGCTACGCGCGGGTCCCCGCTAGGTGAGTAAATTATTTATCTGAACCTGACCCTCCTTAAGCCTACGTTTCCATTTGAACATCTTTCTTTCTTTTTAGTTTCTTCTACATGGGCCAATTTTGTTCCATTTAAAAAAAATTTTGCTGCAAAGCTTGCGATTTTCCGTTGACCATGTGTTTTTATTTATTCAATCCCGTTCCCGTTATTTTCTAAATCTATCCTATCTTACATTTCCCTTTTAGCTTCTTTTTTTTATTTGCTGCATAGCTTGTGATTTCCCGTTTTCATGTTATTTATTTAATTCTGTCCTCAGTTTAATAGCCTTTTTATTTAAATTTCCTGATCTTATTATAGCTTTTTTTCTTACATTTCCTGAAGAACCCACATACTCGTACAGCCTGTTTGTCCTCATTTTGTTTTCTTTTTTATTTATAGTAGGCCTACCTCTTCATGTTGTCTGTACTTTTTAACACACATCTTTTTCCCGTATTTATTACGCTACGGTCGTTAATATCATTCATTACGTGTTTCTGCGTCGTTTACGCGTGCCATGGCGTAGTGCTGCGTTACCTGTGCGGTATCGCTGCGCTACGCGAGCGGCTTGGCATTAGATACGCCTGTGCGACGCGCAGGGCTAGCTTAGTAACTGACTCCTTTTTTTGTTTACCTAGTATAGCAACAGACCACATTTTCACTGATTTTGAGGCAAATTCTTGACCGTTTTCAACCAAATTTTCGCATTACCGTCTCCGTATATTCCTCGATCTCCCGTATGAATTTGGTGACATTTGGATCGAAACTGACGGAGCCTTTATGTGCATACATAGATAGATACATACATAGATACAACATTCCCCTATTTATAGTAAGATGCTAATATGGCACGCTCACCTTCAGCTGTTGGTTGGTTCGTTTTAAGAACTGCAGCTCCTCAGCATGTTTCTTCTCTTCTACATTACGTCTCTCTGCCTCACGCTTCTCAATAGCATCACACTTGGCCTTAAGTTCGTTGACCTGTCTCTCAAGCTCTCGTTTGTCTTCTTCCAATTCTTGAATCTAGATCAGTCATTTGTGAATAAGAAACAAAATTGAATTTACATTTGTTGTTATAAAAGAGATTGATTATTGGATCTACAGGGTGTCCCAGAAAAAATTACCGAGCGAATAAAATTGAATGTAAATCGAGAAATAGACATCAGAATCAAAAATTTAAAATGTAGCACATAGCCTATTTTGTTGTGCATCACATACGAAAATTTTATTTGATTCGGTTGACTGGTTGCGAAGAAACGAACGATTACATAATGCGTGCATAAATTAAGTTCATTCAAGTTTGATCAACAGGCGCTTTTTTTCATACTCGCTCACCGCTTCCTAAAGTTTGTATATCTCATCAAATTTAGTTCACATTATCTATAATCCGACGGTGTTACATGTACGTAATTCATGCTTTCACTGAAGATGAATAACAGTTTGTCCGAGAAAACTTTGACTTCTGCAATTGGACGCTTTCTAACTTTAATTCTTTATGTTGTGCAAATATGTTATATTTTAACTTTCCAAAGAACATTTGAGCCAAGAATGACATTATGATCAAGTGCTTACAGCTTTACGTGTGATTTTTGATACCACGCAACATTTATGTTGAAGTTTTAAAAGATTTAAACTTTGCATTATAATTTCTTGGAATATTCCAAAAATATTAATGTGTGTTGTGTTAACAGATAGTTTGATATTGACTGCATATTTTCCAAACTTTGCATCACACCTGTCAATATCACAATTTGGATGATCCAAAAGTTGGACATCAATCCAAGTTTCATATACCAAAACCATACCTTCTTTTCCATGTCAAATTTTCCCTGTTCTGCCTGTAGTGCTTTTCGCATACCAAAAGCAACACTGCTTTCATACAAGGTCTGGTACGCTGCAATAGTCATACGAATCTCATCTCGTACTCTTAGTAAAAGGAGACCGCGCTCTGCACATTCAATGGTGACTTGACGAATTAGTTCATCTGCAAATGTGAGAAAACATCAATAGAGGAAAATGAAATGGTGGTACTGGGTACGGTTTGCCTTTGTCAGTATGTTCAATTCAAAATCCATGATAATACCTGGCAAGTGAATGAAGGACAGCTTGTAACTTTCACACCATAGTTATGGTAATTGTCAACTGATGACTAAAGCATGCACAGAGTGGATATAATGATCTATATTTACAGGGCACAGAAAGTTGCTTCTTATAATGCGTTAAATTTTCTCATCATAAATAGTCACCTACATATTAGGACCTATTGGAAGTGTGTGTGCTACACAACAGAGTGTTGCAGAACTGAAACTACATGCTGATTTTACTTAAGCAACCCATACATTTTAAAAACAACAAACTTCCAGTAGATACACACTTTATCAAAGCTTACCAAAACATTGTGAGTAAAGTTCTCTTCTAACAGGGCAAATTCCAGTCTCCCTGGCTTGTCTCTGCTGTAACCTCATATCCAGCTGTTCTTGTAGGTTGACAACATCCAGTCTTGTGGCTGGAGTACTGGACACTTGCTGAACCCATAACTGACCATTCTCAGTCCACTCCCTGTGGAAATATTTGAAAGTTTTCAAAATTGTTAAAGAAGAAGACAAAAGCCAAGAAATAGTAGTAAATCACACTGCCAAAAACCATATCTGGCATTGACAGGAATTAAAGAAATCACATTCTTATTAGCACTCAGATGTAAATTATATTTCCATTATTCCCTAGAGCCATATCAAACATTACACTTCTTACTACTGTACCACAGTGTATAATCTGCAACATCACAGAACAAATCTGTTCTTTTCATTGCAATGTGCACTGCAGGCAGGGTATGGTAATATATGCCCCAAAAGGCCAAACTTTCTTGTGTGTCAATCACGGCCTAGATGTCTTGGTTTACAAGAATCAAAATCCATCGTAGTCACTGCACTTACTGTATGATACAATAAGAGAAGTTGATTCTCGCAACCGAATTTTACGAGAATCATTACGAGAATCGATTCTGTGATTCTCGTCGAAATCTAGGCCCTGTGACATTGTTCAAAACAACAAAAAAGCACACTTTGAGGTAAGAGGTTGAACTGGGGGGTGATGATCTTTGAGAGCTGATGGCATACCGGTAAAACGGTCTTTCAGAGCTATGAAGGGTTTTCTTGGCTTTCTGGTTGAAAATCACTTTGAATAAACCAGAAATGTGAAGAATGAGCAATTTAGTGATCTTTTAGAGCTGAAATTTCCAAAATCAAGGGTTTTCAATGCGCTGTTGTGTAAAATTCAGGGGTCTTTCGGAATTGCATTGTCCAAAAACATTGGTCTTTCAGGGGAGAATACCTGTATGGTCATGTGTGTGGGTGGATAACATTTGCATCATCTGAAGTTCACATAATAATACGTATGAACAACTATTATAAATAGCTCTTATTGGGAATGAGGGTGAACCATTATTACCACCTCAGTTCTCCAGAAACATTTTCATCAAAACTGTTTATCACTTTACTATTACCAATCTACTACCAATTGGACCAATCCCATATATGTGACCTGCTACCACGAAATCGGCGTAAAGTCGCCACGACTTTATACCGTACTCATTTTGTTGAGCTGGTATTTTTGAGATATTTGGTCTGACTATTAGTTGATGGGCTATTTCATTATAAATGACAACATTGAGTCCCAAAAGGGGTCAAAATTCAAACTCATTTATTTCATGCAAATTCATTATCATTTCAAAGTTCAGATGGTGTGTCGATAATTCTCAAAATATTAGAGCGTCAAACCCTCAGGAACCATTAAAAAAATTAAATTGAATTTTTGCTGTGTAAAACATAGCTGCCGTCTGGAGGGACATTTTTTAAACAATTTAATACACAACTTTGAAAGAGTATATGTAACCAACATTGGGTTCATACTTATTCATATTTAGTCTGTAATAATTGTTGTATGTTCCTTTACACTTCAGTGTCTTAAATATGCCAGTTTCAATATAAAACAATTAGTAAATTGATACTAATCCAGATAAATGGTGCAAAATTACTACATATTTTAAGGATAAACTTTATCTTCACATGAAAAATTCATGAAATAGTCATTTTGTCCTGCCCAATAGCTACACTGATGCATAAGTGAGTATTCTGCGTCAATCTGTTGTACTAGTCATGGAAAACCTAAAATAAAAGACCCCTCCTGTGTCATTTGTTCTGGATAGGACACATTTTTTAACACATAATAAAGCATACTTTAACTTTAGAAATAGCTGCATCAATATTATTGCATCAATATTATTGCATAAAAGATCCCCAGCATTTAAAATCCACTACAAACAGGGTTAATATTCTGGTTAAATTAGGAATATTGCAATTTTTAGCTAACCAAGTTCAATGCAGAATAATATCATATGTGTTCTCAACAACTGGACAATAATTTGAACACTAAAGTGGTTTGTAAGCATAATTTGCAATAAAATGCAAAAATTTCTTGTGGGTTTGGCTCTTTGAAATTTTTATTTTTTAGTTTGTTTACCAATTCATGGAAATGACATAATTGTGCTGGAGAGGACATTTGTTAAATTGCAAACAGAATCGTGGATACAGGCTTACAAAAATGCAACAAATACCAAATCATGTGCCACCTTGGTAGAAGGAAGACCACTCTTCCTCTACAAATTTCACATTCTATGATATAATCCTTCTTATTTCAACAATTAGTAATTAACTTCAGTTCTGGAGAGGACAAATTTTTAACGCGGAACTGTGGTATCAAGAACAAGTGGTCTACTGTATGTAAAATAAATGAATTCCTCAATCAGTGCCCTGTCCCATCAATTGGTAATATAACACAGATTATACAGGTAGGGTAAGGGTTTATATTTCCTCTTTAATGTTAACAAAAATGGAGGCATGAATTGGAGAGGACACTCATTTTTTATTTAACATAAAATGCCAATTTTGCAAGAATCTCTGAATTTTAACATTTTTGCACCAATTTTCACCATTCAACTTGCATGATGTTCCACACATATCATATTTTCATTGCAACAAGCACATTGCCATAGAATGTACCTAATTTTTCAAAGAATTTATTCAGAATACATGGGCAAAATGAAATGGGACTCCAAAATTGGGTTAAAATGTACCTTTTGGCAATTTTTTATACAAAAAATAGACAGAATTCTGTAAAAATGCTCATGTAGCTTGTAGTTTGTGGCATACTTAGAATTAAGTTAATAACACTGCATTATCACCCTAATTATATCAACCAGATATGATAAAAGCCATTTTTGTGAACGTGTCATTTATAATGAAATAGCCCTGATGTTCATTGTTTGCCGCCCGCCACCTGTACTGTACAAACCAGTAATATTATCCTTCGTGAATGGCCCATTGTGCCCCCATTCACAAACGACATACAGACATACTTAGTGGCTTTAACAGGTGAGTGAACACCAACGCAGTAGCCAGGACATTTTAAGTGACTAACACCTTGCGACTTTACGCTGATTTTGTGGTAGCAGGTCACATATCAATTCGAAATTGTTAACTTTAACTCGATATATGTACCTTGGTGGAAGGATTGAGTTGAGGATTTCATCTGTTTGCTGTGCCTTCTGTGCTTCTACTGGAGGTAGCTTACTGCCTCCCTTAGGAGGTGGGTTGGGTACTGGTCCTGTGTTAGTGGGAGGTTGTGCTGTTGTTTTCAAAGCACGAGCCTGCAATGAAATAAAGGCAAAACAGAATGACATAGTAAGTAAGAATTACGCTCTCTTTTTAAAGCACATATGGATAGTGCTATCGTATGGATAGTAAATCAACTTTTTAGGCAGTGTTATCCACCGAGCTATTTAAGGTTAAAATTACGAATTTAACAAATTAAACTTTTGCATCAAGGTTAAACATGTTCTTAGCTATACAAACATACCTTTTATTTCTTCGATCAAGCTTTATTTTGTTCCAAAATCCATTTTTGTATTGCAATTTTTGACATAAAAGAGCTGAATGCAAAACAGGTGATGCAAACTCCAAAACTTTCACATAGCACAAGCATTTGAAGCCTTGATTTACACTCGCTTTGACCGTGATTTACGCTTGTTTGACAATATTTTACTGCATGGCGCAATTTGCATTTATGGCGATCTACCCTCACTATATAAGGACTAAATTTTTACTTTTGCATCACGGTTTAGTTTTGCATCATGGTTAAAAAGTTGCCAAACACTTTGGAGTCAAGGTTTAATGTATTTGAAGGAGAGCAGGGCTTCGATAAATGAGGAAAATTATGGGGTAAAAAACAAGGTCAAAACAACTTTTTGAAAACAAGTGAAAATGGAAAATAATCAGAAAACCAAGAAACGTGTCTTTATAAAATAAGCATCACTTCCGTCACATGAAAAGATGACCAGATGAGTGAAAAGTTTGAGAAATATTTGAATTTTCTCAGAAAAACTGTCACATTTTTTGAGAATTCGCCATCTTGAATGAATGCAGAATTGCGTCACACTGTAAAATCTATGTCAATTGCACTTGAAAAATGAAGCGTAAATTACCGGCAAAACGTGCGTACATCATGCGCTCGTGCTACACGAAAGTTTGGAGCTGGTATCACCGGTTTTGCATCAAGCTCTTTTACATCAAAAATACCTAAAAAAACATGAATTCTGGAACAAAACAAAGCTTGATCAACAGAATAAACGGTATGTTTTTGTACAGTTGAAAACAAGTTTAACTTTATTGAGAAAGTCTAATTTGATAGATTAACAGTTTAACCTTATTTAGCTCAGGTGGTCTAAAAAGTCAGGATCGCTGTTACATCTATGTTCAGTGAACTTGAATGGCCAACTCTTCAAGAAAGAAGAAAAGCCTCAAGATTGACAAACCTGTACCAGAAATGAAGAACTTTTTGTCACAGCAGCAAACAAAAGGCTGATTCCATCGAGGAGTACCCGCATACATCAGGCATGTTACAAACATCTGAATGCCAGAACAGAAACATTTAAAAACAATAGTCGACTGGAACGCCCTGCCCCCAATGCCATCGAATCTACTTCAACAACTCAATTTAAACTAAGCCTATCTAAGGAAGGTTGAAAGCACATCTGCAGCACATCTAACTGACCCTGACCCTCCATAGGCTCCATTGGCGTGATACTCTACGGAGGCGGCGCCAATTACAAAGCAGAACCAGAAACCGCATTTATTTAAGATGGTGAATTTCTTGAAAAACACAGTATATTTTTCTTTGAAAAATTCCCTCATCTTAGATAATAAATTACCAAGTTGCAAAACTGTTTGTGATAAAAACTCAAACGGTGGTGATGGAACTGCAAATTTCAGTCTTGCACACTTAAGGGGGTACTACACCTCTGGCCAATTTTGTGCCTATTTTTGCATTTTTCTCAAAAATTATAGCGCATCAATGGTGACAAATATAAAGATATGTATATTATACGGGCAAGGACTACAACTATTGCACTGAAAATTCAGCAACTCAAGGCAAGTAGTTATTGATTTATTGATCAAATATTGGTTTTCCCTCATTTTTGACTGTAACTCCACAAATGTTGTCTGTGCTGAAATAAAATTTCCAGTGCAGTAGTTGTAGTCTTTGCCCCTATAAATATCTTACTTGTCAACAATGCTTTATAATTTTTGAGAAACATGTAAAAATAGGCACAAATTGGGCAGGGGTGTAGTAGGCCTACCCCCTTAATCATTTACAAAAGTTGCAAAACTTTTTGTGATAAAAACTCGAACAGTGGTGATGCAACTGCAAATTTCACTTTTGCAAACTTAATCATTTACCGAGTTACGCTGCATATTCACCTCATTTTTTTCAATCTTAGTGATTAAAGTCTAAAAATGAGCAAAAAAAACCCAGTAAAAAATATTCAGGGACCGCAAAATAGTGAGCATCAGTTACTATGTCCGCCTAACAAAGTTACATCGCGTCAAACAAAAAAATCTTGCGTAAAATTAAGTATTTCTTGGTCAAACTGGAACATGTTGCGTCCATGATGTAGCGTATAGCTAAAATAATAGTTTCTCGATCATGAGCTGAGAGTATGAATGTGCGTAATGTCGCAAGTTTAGTGGAATGACACAATAGCGCGATTGATTGTGCACGCACAGCCACGGGAAATGCAGAGCGTGTGTGGTAGGCGTTGTACGCCGACGCAATTGTCATTGCGTGCCTAATGTTGAGCTCTCATGATGATAATCGAGAAACTATTATTTTAGCGTGTACGCAGAACCAATGTAAGGCGCGTGTATGCTGTCTTCAGTGATCGATTTTCGTTTATTTTTTTGTGTAGCAAAAACTGCTACTCACTTTCAGATTTGAGTAGCAATTCCAAAATAGTGAGTAGCAATTATTTTCACCACATTTTATGGCTTTTTTTGGATACCTTTTACCATCGCCAAACATTCCTACTTTCAGGGGAATTCCTGCCATAACTGCATCTATCTTTTTTTTTTCTCCCTTCTTGCAAGTTTGTAGACAAATGCAGTGGCCAGTCATCATTTTTCGTTCATTTTTTTGTGTAGCAAAAACTGCTACTCACTTTCAGATTTGAGTAGCAATTCCAAAATTGTGAGTAGCATTTTGCTATGCTAATCCAGGTAAATCGAACACTGGCCGTCTTCTGTAATGTACCGCGATACATTCGTGTGTTTATCGCGGCGCCACTAGCTTTTTTAGTTTGGCCAAGAAAAACTTAATTTTACTGTAGCAGAATACATGAATAGCCGTTTTCACTTGTAATTTAAATTTTGTTTTCAAAAAGTTGTTTTTCCCCCATAATTTCCCTCATTTATCGAAGTCCTGCCCTCCCTCCAATACATTAAACCTCGACTTCAAAGTGTTTGGCAACTGTTTAACCTTGCTGCAAAAGTACACCTTCATGCAAAAGTAATAATTTAGTCACTTTATAGCGAGGGTGGGCAAAGGAAAAGATCGCCAAAACTTTTTTAAGCTTACTTTACCAAATCAGTATCACTCAGTAAAACTTACCCTAGGTGTTTTCTTCTCTGTGTTTCGACTCACTAGCACAGGATTATCATATTTTACAAGCGAAGCGTTTGGTGGAATCATAATGTACTTTTTTTCTGTCGTAAACTATACACAAATGATTAATTTTCTACAAAAAAATAGGTGAAAACACGAGCAGTTTTCGCAGTTGTTGTCAGGTCAATGGGTCAATTCCATGGAAACAGTCGCTGTTGCGGTTTGCTTGTGTTCAATAGAATGTCAGTAAATGCGATGATAATACTGCTGGCAACAGAGACTGTTATATTATACGCATGCGCAGTGTAAGCAACCATTAAACAACAAGAACTGTCTTCAAAAAAGACATACCTAGTGTTGCGGAGTGTTCAGAAATACTTCGGGGAGGGGGAGGGAGTGGAATTTTTTTCATGTCAAAATTTTTTATCCCGCCCTCTTCGTGAACCCAAAACTTTTTGACCCCTCTTAAGGGGGGTCGATCTTTTGTGCGTAATTATAGAGGGCCAGGGGATTCACTCTATCATTAAAAAAAATATTTAAAGAGCCCTAGGAATAAAAATTGTAGTGTAATTCATGCCAGATACAATTTCTTTTAATGACAAAAAAGAATTTTTGTAATCAATCAAAAACCAAACGTTTTATACAAATTTTGAATTTAGCCTGAATCCATAAATATGGCACCTCTTGCCCTTTTTCAGGTCAAGGCTGTTTGATGCAGCGAATCATTGTTGAAGCTATTTCACATACCTGTCTAAAACACTCTAGAGAAAGAATTTTGCCATATACTGCTGAAATATCTTGTGTTGATTTGAATGATAATGTCTTAACCTCGTAGAATTTTAACATTGCGACGCTTGAGATATTCCCCGACTTATGCAATTTCATCATCGTATCAGTGTCTTTATTATTTGTTTGAGCCCTTTTCCAAATGTTCGTGCTATTTATACATAAAACGGCCAATCTATCTTTACAAAATGCGTCATTTTAAAGCCATATTATAACATTTGCTGAGGAAGACGCCCTCACTGAATTTTTAAAATTCCTTTTTTTACACGATTAAATTGTACTTTTAATATTAAACCAATATACCCTGCAAAAATCAAGACTCTAAGTGCTGTAGTTTTGTCAAAATCCGTGATTTTGAATTAAAGGCTGATTCAGCGCTTTATTATTACGATGGAATTATTAGTCGAACGCATACACGATGTTCATAACACACAGTACGCCACGGCGTGCGGGACGGTGATATACACAACAAAGGGTCGTACCACAACATGACCGAAGGAGTGGTAGTGCGTATTGGCATATATGTGCGCTGGTAGTAAATTCCAATTTTCTTTGCTTTGCCGTAGTTGTTCGGCTCAAAAATAAAAGGGATATATCTGACAGTAAAACCTAACATTTTATGGCAAAGAAATGCTAATCTATTTTGTTTGAAAATGTTATAATATTGCAAACAAAAGGCTAAAAGATAGCATTATGAGATTTATCTTTTATTATTACACTCTTCCGTTCATCTGCCTCCATGACAGAGCGGTAAAGACCGGGACTGATAATCAACGACGCGTGGAATCGTTGGTTCGAGTGAATCGAGTCCCCTCGAAGCCTGTGGGAACTATTTTTTCTTCAAAATTCATGATCGCATTCCGAAATGAGTCACTTGTCGCTAAATCATGTATCGTATCCTTATAAATGGACCTAAAACTTTCTTCACCTCCCTCTCATATTAGGGGCTGCAGCTGTGCACTAATTATGAGCCGGGGGGGAGGGGGTAAGAAATTGTTGGCGAGCCGAAAGGGGGGGGGGAGGGCAAGCAATTTTTGGCAAGCCGAGAGGGGGGGAGGGCAAGTGATTTTTGGCACACATTCATGGGGTGCCTTTTAAATAAAACGCTCTAAAAACGCTTAGGAAAACAGTACTAGGTACGGAAACGCTTAAATATGCAAATTTTCCTGTTCGCTGCACTCGCAACATGTATCTAGACCATTTAAGGTTTGTAAATTGGGATCCCAAAAATTTAGAATGCGGCGCAAGGGGGAAATAATTTTTGGTAGGCGGAGAGGGGGGGCAAGCGATATTGTGTCCGTACGGTAGCTGATAAGCTGTGAGTGGTGGCCGATTATATTTTGTGCCAGTTCAGCTTGGACATTGCAAAAAAATTGTGGGGGGGGGGGTATTTGCGAGACGGAAGTGATTTTTCGTACACATTTTGGAGGACATTTTCCATTTGCCATTGTCAACAATAGAATTTCAAATAATAATTTTTAAAAAAATATAAGAGAAACATGATGTTTCAAATATATTAATATCATGTACTTTATTGCAAGTACTTTTTAATGTCAAAGCTTTGTTAAAATTACATCCACCTTATCAGGCAGGTTTGTACTAAATAAATAAATAATTGTTTGATTTAAAGTGCGCTGCAGCTAGGCATGACCTAATATTAGGACATATATCAGAATCATTTCCGCTTCACCAAGTCCGCAACTGCTGCGCAGGTACTCTCAGCGACTTAGATTACCCCCAGCAGCTCCCCATTTTACACCTGGGTGGAGTGAAGCAATTGGGAATTAAGCTATCTTGCTCAAGGACGCAACACACCGGTCGTGGTGGGGCTCGAACCCGCAACCTTTTGATTACGAAGCTACAAGTAACTCCCAATATGTCTATGTCACCATCAAAAGAAATTCAAAATGCCAATTTTAGTTTCAAATTCTTGCATATTTTCTCTTTCTAGCACTTATCTGAGCCTAGATCCAAATTGCTGAGGTCTTTTTTGACAACTGGGCATATCTTTCAAATCATTCAATTATTTGTTGCATGTTCTATAATAACTTGGAAGATCCATCGAGAATTAAGGTTGCATCATTGGCATATTGAGAGAGCTTAAAAGACATTATTATCATTTAATTGACTTGTTAGGTACGCAATGCAGAAGAAAAACATCAAAATTGTCTAATATGAATATAAGCTAATATATAAGATATTGGGTGGTCACTTTCATATTTTGGTCACATTTATGAATGATTTATGTAAATTTGAAGTTTATTTAAAGTTGCAATGTCACACATTGCTTTGTTTTGCAACAGCAATTTAGATTTGTGTCTCAAGTAGTGATAAAACTACTTAGAATGCAAAAACTTGTACAAATCAAGACTGGGTAATTTGAACATTAAAGGCCCACTCAGTGATTTGCTTTATCCAGACAATCGTAAAAATCATCAAAATTCAGATTTTGGTACCTTTCTCACTGTCAGCTATTGTCATAGATGTGCTAACATATATAGCCTGCTAGTGGTTCAGCTGAAAGCTGTGTGTTTAAGACGAAATAATTAGGCATTTACATGAATTTGTAATACTGACAGTACATACAAAAATATCTACATGTATTTGAATGGGCCCAATTTTTGCCAAATTTTTCATTTCAAAAATACAAAATGACAATTTTAATGACTTATCCTTCACTTGAGTAATTAACAAACAATTTGAATTTTTGTACACTTTCGCTGGGATCACTGAATGGGACTTTAATCTTGAAATATTTTGTTAAATATCCAACATATACCAACTTTTCCGGTTCACTGATTTTTAATTTTTAAACCGCTACACTAAAAAGTCTCTTGAGGCTTTTCACTAAAAGTTCCTGAGGTGTGCTTTGTGTTCCATAACGTGTCACCTCTGTGTTTCTATAACATCTAATTTATAAATAGTGATTCGTCCATAGAAATCGGTACTACTAGCAAACGTAAGTCGCATGAATTTTGCAGTGTGTCCACCTGGAATATCGAAACTGTGAAGTCATAAAGTTAAGGATCAAGATATAGTTACAACAAGGAAATTAACTTATATTTCAAAAATAATTATTTCCTTCTTTGTTTTGTACTTCATCTTGCTCATTCTTTTTCTTATGTGCTAGATTTTCCTTTTTTTTTTCAATCTTGTGGCAAAATTAATATATGATTATTATTATGTATGGGGCCATACCTTTTTACATAGTAAAGAATGGGACACTCATTTAGTGGTGTGAACCCTGTACATCACTATAAAACAGGATTTTCAAAAAGGATATTTGTAGTGAGTTGTCATCTTTCGGATGGATGTCACATATTTTATGTAAATCATTAGCATCTGTCGTAGAGCCTTCTATCCAGCATTCCTTGCCTACAAAACCACCTTGAAATTGAATCTGTAATTCTTGTAGCTCCACAGCAGATTGGAATTCTAGTAAAATCCACTGAGGTGACCCCTGAAGTAAATAAGTACATGACAATGTTCAAGAATGATATGATATTTAAAACACATGCATTTTCTATTCACTTTTAGTTTTAATTTGAAATCTCATTTGGTAAATTAAATTTAATAATCAAAAATATTATTCTTGTACTGCTGTTATGATAAAAAAAACTAGAGCGATAACCGCACCATAGCTGAACCATGTGGCTTCGGCAGTATATTGTGGTAGGCCTATACCACTGTCACCCGGACTCTGTAATGGACATAATCTCGAAATGCTACGAAGGTATGACTGGCCGATTCATTGCCGTTTTAATATACCTTGGTCGTGGAAAGCTGGCATTTTGAAAACTTGAATTTTGACATCTGTATGACCCCTTAATGACCTTAAATGAATTTTAAAATATTTAAAACATGTTAAGAATGTCATAAGGATCATTGCATTTAAATTTCAGCTCAATTGAAGCATTTTGAAAACTTGACCTTTGACCCCTTTATTGCCCCTTAATGACCTTAAATGAATTTAAAAATATTTTCAACATGTTTAGAATGTCATAAGGATCATTGCGTTTAAATTTCGCTGAATCGGAGCATTTTGGAAAACTTGACCTTTGACCCCTTAATGACCTTAAAATGTTTTTAAAATGTTTAGAATGTCATAAGGATCATTGCATATAAATTGCAGCTCAATTGGAGCATTTTTAAAAACTTGACCTTTGACCCCTTTATGACCCCTATAGACTTTACGTGCAAAACAGGGGTCACGTTTTAGGCTATAAGTCAAGTTACGTCTTACTTTGAAATATATATTTGATATCATTTTAATCAGAACAAAATTCTGCATAACATATCTGAAAATGACACCATATTTTAGGTCTACTTTTTGAGAAAAATAGCGCTATATAAAAAGACCCGATTTTCCGTCTTTACGTCTGACTGCTAACGCGTTTTGACCTCGTGTGTTCATGCGCTCATCATCGTAAACATCACTCAAATTTTCGCGTTTTCTGTTCAAATTAGTAGAGATCACATTCACAAGTTCTAGCAAAACACGATTTGCAACACTAAAATTGTTAATATTGTACCGATTTTGCACATTTTTTATGCAAAGTTGGGACTATAGTTGTGATAAACTTTTACCGGAAACCGCTTCACACGCGGATTTAGTGGTATGAACCCTTAAATAAATTTGAAAATATTTTTTAAATGTTTAGAATGTCATAAGGATCATTGCATTTAAATTTAAGCTCAATCTGAGCATTTTCGGTTAAAATGACCTTTTTTGACCCCTGTGACCCCTGGATGACCTCTGACGTTTGGAAATATTTTTATTATATTCTTTATGTTTTCCTCTTTCATATGACACCACTCATGGGGTCATACCTTCGTGGCATTTAGAGATATGTCCATTTCAGACCAAAAGGTTGCCGAGTAAGGGAGTAAGGAAGGAAGTAACAAAGACTACTATAGGCTGACCATTTCATGGTTCAGCAAAAATAAAGCCACGTTTAACATTCAAATCTAATACAACTCCAAGGACCTCCCAGAAAACACAAACATGTTTTTAAAACGTTTTAAACAGGTTATAGGCTGGGGATTGGTTTTGGTAAAAAAGTTTTAATAACATTCAATATTGGGTTGTATTAAGGCCATGAAAATGTTTTTAAATGTTTTGTATGAAAAAACACTTCAACATTTTTTTTAATGTGAAAATGTTATTGTAAAATATGTTTGCCAATGATTGTCAAACATTTGGTCAACATTTGAATAAAATTACATTTTTAATACTTTGCAGTATAAAATTTTCATAAAAAATGTGTTTGAATGTTATGAAAACATTTTGTACCCTTTATATAACCCAACATTTAAATGTTTTCTGGCAACCTTTTCTAACCTTTTGCAAAAATGTTTTGTGTTTGCTTGGTTAGCTACTACAAAATATAAACATTCAAGTCATTCAAGCCATTTGTACTCCATAATTTAGGGCTGAAAATTCAGGGTGAATATCATCAAAATATTAAGGGAATCACTTTATTACCCAAAATCTTTGAATCAGTTTTGTTACATGATAACATTTCATTCCAAATTGTAATTTTTAACTTACCTGATCGGAATTCCAACAGGTTTCTTCATTATCATCAAACATGTACTTTTTGCCAAATTGCTTTACATCTCGATTCAATACAGAGCTCACTCTGAGGAAAAATTTTGTTGTCAAAACCACAAAAAAAAAACATTTTGAGTTCAATTACATTTGAGGTCATGCTGTATGATAGCTTGGCAGAAAAAATACTGCCATGAAATATTTTCACAAATCACTTTTATGTCTATCTGGCTTGTGTCAGTGATACTCGATCATTGTGATTGCATGTAAGGCTAACATTATTTTGTATCCCAAACTGTTTCTCCCCTATGCCTCCCAAGTCAAAATAAAAATAAAAACACACACAAAAAAACAAAAACTGCAAAATCAAATTGCAGCAAAAACTACAAATTACAAATCATATAATCCCAAATGGCATGTTTCAGGCTGGTCCCAGATGAAGTCCTACATATATGACAGATTCTAGCTTGGTGCTAAAGCTCCTTCTTGGTCAAACAAGACCATACATACATAACACTAACGTGTAGGAGTTGCAGATTTGTAAAAATGACTACACATCCATAAATCCCTATAGGCCTACCTTAGTATTACAGCTGTGTGGGCTTGTTTAACTAAGAAGGAGCTTTCGCACCAAGCTGGAATCTTTCATAGGACTTCATCTGGACCAATCTAAAACATGAAGTAAAAGTTGGTGCTCAATGGGTGACATTGATTTTCAGGGGGGTCAAGTTATGACTGAAATAATAAATTGTCATTTTTGATCAGCCCCAGAGTAGCTAATTGATCTCAGACAGGTTTACTCAGATATACTAAGTCAGTACGGTACTTAATATTATCTACCAACTCTGAAAAAAAGGACAGCAAAAGTATTTTTAGTTTCCAGGCAGAGGCCCCCAAAGTATGGTTCATATGAAATTTTTCCCATTTTGGGGGCCCTGTAACTTTAGAAGTAAGATATGGGTTTGATTTTATCACATTTGAAATCTACACCCTAAAATAGTAAAAACAACCCTGAGTAGAGAATTTGAATGTTCTAGGGGGTGTAGGTTGCAGGGGATCGAGAAATGCCCCCCTAAATTTAGACTTTTGCACGACGGCGCACTTTTCATACTGGTACAACTCATTGTTGCTAATGTCAAAGTTGTCAAAGTAATTGTGATTGTATCACACAAGTTCATTCATTCATATTTTATTTTCATCAATCATCAACATCAATACATGTACAAGTGATACTAACAGCTCAACAAAGTAATAAAATTAAATGTAAACAAGAGTCATTGGTATAAATAAATATCAATACATTTAGGCAATAACAATTAAATCAATACAATTAAATTAGAATAGCATTATTATGTATGATTGACCAAAATACACTTTAAATGCATTTAAATGATATTACGAGCGTGCTTCTAGCCTTCTAGAAGTTTATCACAGAAATACTACAATGCAATGGCAATTGATTTTGAAGTAAATGAGACACATGGGGTTGTGGACTTAACATGGTTTGGAAATAAGCTCTTCATATGATATTCACTTCAGACCCCCTGTTAAAGCCATATTAATATTATAACATTTCTTTAAAAATAGATTAGTAATACTGTCCATAAAATGTTAGCTTTTACTGTCAGATATGTCCCATTTTAATTTTGAGCCGAACAAGTGAGGTAAAGCAAAGTAAATTGGAATTTACTACGGTACTAGCGCCAATGCATGTTACTCCGGCGGTTGTAATACAGTACGATCCTCTGGCGTGTGTGTGTCCCGCACGCCGTGTACGTAGTACTGTGCCTATGAACAACACATACGCGTTCGACTAATATTTCTATCGTAATAATAAAACGTAGTCCGAATAATCAGACCCAGAACAAAATATTAATTTCTGACATGATCCTGTACTGGGTCTGAACTGTTTCCATATGAAATCTTGATGGCAAATTGGACAATAGAAGCACATGGTTCTACGTGACAGCTTTTTAATCCCTATTCATGTTACGTGAATCACGCTATTGTGGACCATCCTTCTGATACTTGAGTGTTTGGACAAGCGGAACGGTCTTTTGTCTACCTCTCTGTTTGTAAACAAACCAGGAGGTCGAAATCGTCCTCCTCGCCGAATACGAAAGTCAGCGTAATAGTACGGCACTGAATAAAACGATGGTTCCGGCGGTTTATTCAAAATCATGAAATCACGGATTTTGACAAAACTACCGTACTGCACCTAAAGTCTTGATTTTTGCAGAGAATCTTTGTTAACTAAAGTACATTACAATCGTGTAAACACCTGAATTAAAATTTTTTTTGAGGGCGTTCTTCTCAGCAAATGTTATAATATGACTTTAAAGTTTAATTCATGTATTTACAAGACGTGTTTGTGAACGGTCCTTTTTTAACTACAACTGGGGCCTACCAAGTATTCACAATAAACAAGGCACCTAAATATAACTAAGGCAACTGTTACAAGCGCAGTCTGTTGCCTATTTATAGCTATTTATGGTCAAATAAAGTCACTTACCGACACTTAGGTGGTCCATGTTTTGCGATACAGGAGGCCGCCATCTTTGTATTGAAAAATAGTCGCAACAAAAATATGTTCTATAAAAATTCAAATATTGCTATAAAGAAATTTGCTTTATATTAATTGAACACCTGCAAAAGAAAGAATATACATCTTTTTAATGTAATAAGGTTTTAAACAATACTATAATAATATTCATCACAACAAAATGTTCCTTTTCATTTCATGTTGTTGAAAAGTCAAAACGTCAAAAAATACTGACGTACAGAGAGCCTGTCGCCCATTAGGAAAATTGAAGTGAAAATGTAAACATAAAACATCATGTTTAACATGTCCAGTGAAATTGCCAGAAGATCAGGGAAATTGAGCTCAGATGAATTCTTTTCTCCGTAGAACCCAAATTTTCCTCTCAGGTGGACCCAGGACGATATCGAAAATGCCAAAGGCGACTAAAAAGGGGAAAGGAGCACCAGCAAAGGCAAAGCCAAAGGTGAGGAAAATCTCAACATGATGTCATTTTCACACCCGGGATTTTCACTCATCATATTATAACGTAGTTCCAGTAACTGTAACTCGTCGTACCGTATAAAATTATGTCATTATGTTTATAATAAAGACTGAAGTCTTGCTGGCAGGACTAATTATAACGATAATAGAATAATATAAATAATCAAAATACAATATGTGAGAGTGAAATAATCACAGGAAAGGTCAAAAGAGACCTGAGGGGCCTATGTCCTATGACTGTGATTTTTCATAGAAAGCTCTGTTTCTAAAAAGTACTTTGTTTCTAAAGTAAAATTGTTGTGATGAAAAGTTCTTGGTTATCATTTATTAACACATTGCAAGCACTTTCTTCAAGCTAGGGGTAGGGCTTTGGGGAAATAACAAAAATGTTATGGGGCCTCCCCGATTTTTTGATGTGTTGACATGACAAACACTTTGCAATTGTAAATTTACACAGAAATGAATGGTAAGAAAATAACATAATAACAAATAATAAGGACAACCCTACACCCATCGAATGTGTGTCATCAGCCCTCAGATCGGCCCTCAGACACACACACACAGGCATATTAGAGTTCTGCAGTAGCATGTTTTGTTGACATTTTGTGTAATGTTTTAATACATCCATGACAGTTCCAATACCATCAACAGACAACTCAAATCATGGAAATAGTACAAAGGATGTCAGTTGGCAATCTTAATGTTATGCAATCAAGTTTACAACACTATCACTCTTACAAGTTACAATGAGCAGAAAGTCACTGAGTCATGCAATTCAAGTACCAATATTGATTACCTGAAGTGGCCTATTGCAAATGACCAGATATAACCTTTCTGATTTTCTTGTTATTTTGCAATAACAAAACCATGTTTTCCTTGATTTTGGTATGAAATTGAGCAAATAGAATTAATTGTCATGTCAATTTGGAGTTATTAGGGGCAACTAAAACTGATATGAGGTAAGTTTTATATGTTTGGAATCTGTATTGCCTATTCTGAAGGAATGATTGCCATGTAAACAAACCATCCCTTGGCCCATATGGATATGCTGTACTACTTTTCAGTACCCTGTTTTCTATGGGTGACTGTAGGAACCCATGGATTCGATCCATGTAGGACAACCCTCACCAATTTTGGAAAAAGTCCAGACAATATACATGTTATTTGTTTTTATTTGGCCTAAGCCTTTTAAAATCTTAAACAGTAAACTAAGAATTATAATTGTGAAGGGCCTTATTTGCAAACGAAAAGTACATTGACATGCGTTCATGACGTTCTAGTTCTAGTTCTAGCATATTATATATACCTCATTTGAGCGAAGAGTCAAGTCTCTCCTCAATCCAGGCCACTATCGTAACCACTCGGGTATAAGCCCACCCCCCTAGATGGCAGATTTCACTTCAAAAATGGGGGGGGGGGGGGGGCTTATAACCGAGAAAGGGCTACTGCTTGAATTTAAAAATAAGAACAATCACCCCCATTTGTATAAATATGCAAAATGTACCAGTATTAATTTTAAATCTTCTATGTCAATTTCTTAAAATTGTAAGTGTGGAATGTTAATTATCAATTATGATATTTTTTTATATTTGTTCTTAAATATGAGAGCAAATTGATTTGATTTAAGAACTTGGCCAAAATTTAGTACTGGGCTTATACCTGAGTGCACCCTTGTTCCCAGAATGTTTTGAAAAATAGAGGGTGGGCTTATATTAGCCGAAGGTGGGCTTATACCTGGGTGGTTACGGTATCATTACTTATTTGTATGTGTCATTACTGTTATGCATTGGAAGGCTAAAAACAAAATGTAATACGGTATTTAATTTAAATACACTGCTATTTTGATTCAGGAAACTGCAGCACCAGATATTCCTGCTGGACCTGTCACAAAGAAAAAAGATGGAAGTTTAGCCATCACCATCCAAGCTAAACCAGGGGCAAAACAGAATTGTATCACAGGTAGGTTTCTACTTTGTAGCATAGTTAGCATTCAAGATTGTTAAATGTGACATGCCTTGTTTTGTCTATGCAGTCACAATTTCTGCCTGTATGCAGTGTCTTAGCTAGCCATCTGTCTGCCCGGCAATGTAGATGGGGAGTTTGCTCCTGGCAGACAAAATGAATGCCTCTGACAGATGCTACATATAAATGTAGGTGTTGAGAAAGTCTATTGATTTGCAAAACAAGGCCATAGCAGCATATGTATGTATGGTGTATAGGTGTGTATGTGGTTTAAGTTTCATATACTGGTAATAGATGCTATTCAAACGTATCACTGCTACTGAACTCAAACTTGGTGGCAATGATCATTGGGCAGGGGACTTACAGTGACCAAAGGGTGTTGAGGTCAAGGGTCATCTTAGGGTTAAATGAGTTCAATTTACACAAATATTCAAAATTGATTTTTTTCCCCAGGAAGTATAGATCATTTTGTTAGTGAAATTGCAGGAAGTGGCTATGATTATACACATACTTGCTGGAAATCAATTTAAAGGTGTGTGAGATATGATAAAACAACTCGGTTATAAATCCAAGATCAAAGGTCATGTAGAGGGCAAATTGTAAATTGTTTCAAAACTTTTTTCCTGGACCTTTTTCTTCCCTTTCTTTGATACTGGTATGTAATTCTTTATTTCCTTGCGTAACAGAGGCATGTGACATACATGTAATGGTTTGCAGTCACCTGCAAATAATGCATTTTTGTGAATGCTGAATCAGGCAAGGCCAATGCACCATTGGTGCTCTTGTTGAATATTTCCTAAATGTAAAAATGACTTTGGTCAAATTGGAAATAATTTGCTAAAAAGTTTTTTTCCACCAACATATTTTGTTAAGGACTTAATGATGATATTAATTATCCATTTGATACTTCATACTTCATCCATGTTGCACAAATTGATTGTGTACTCATCAGATCTAATTTAGAAAAACACTGTTGGATCGAACATGGGTAAACCAAGTACACCCCTGGGTTTTTAATATAAAGACAGTTTTAGAAATGGCAGCCAGGTATACCAAACATGTGTATATTACATGTGCTTGAAATACTATAAGCTTTATTGAACCTCAACCTCAAAATCTTGATGTGGACTCCATGCTATTGACATACACTGGTCATTGTAAATAAAACATAAGATTTTCTTGTTTCTTTTATTATCATGATCTTTTTGACCAATGTTTGATTTCAGATGTTTCAAGTGATGCAGTGGGTGTCCAGATTGCAGCACCTCCTAAAGAAGGAGAAGCTAATACGGAGCTTGTCAAATACTTGGCTTCAGTGCTCAACCTCAGGAAAAGTGATGTTACTTTAGATAAGGTAAAGGAAAACTGATATGGGTACATACTACAACATTCTATGCATGACAATGGGTGGTGTTTTATTTGGATTTCTGAAATAAAAGAAATGAAATGTGGTGAAATTGCAAAATATGGTAAACAAGTTTCATTTAGTTTGATTGTTGTTCAACTATACTTTGATAAGCTCAGTAATCAGCCTGTACTGAATACATGTACTGGTATTCAAGATTATTACAAAACCAATAGAATAGTGGTGAAGTGATGGTAAAACTCACCAACTGATGTTTCATTCGTCTTGCTAGTCAGATTTATTCAGTGTTGTAGCTTCACAACTCAGAAATCTCACTGGTCTAGTTGGTGTGTTTCAAAATCATTTTACCACAATTCTATTGGTTTTGTAATCTTTAAAAAAGTTGTTTCCTTCTGTATTTCACTAATAGTGGCATAGGATCTTGTATTTAAAGAGCAAATTGTAGTAGTAAGATTTTAAAGAAATTTAAAGGGGGAATAATGGGAGAGAATTGAACTTATTATTTTACTTTTCTCTTCATTTCACAGGGATCCAAATCTCGTCTAAAGACAATTTGTATTTCATCAGATCAAAACATGACAGTGGAAGATTTACTGAGTAAACTGAGAGTAGAAATGGATCAAACTTGATGCGAGTTTCTTCTAAAATATGTGGCATTGGGACATTTATCAGTTCCAGAGAGCAGGTGACAGAAACCTGTATAATATGGTCATGTCTTGGCCAGGAGAGCTGTGTGTTACAAGCAAATTATTTTCAACACTATTTGAATATATAGGGTTGTACAGAAAATTGTGTTGAATCATAATTGGTGACAGAAACCTATATGCTATGGTCATGTCTTGGCCAGGAGAGCTGTACGTGAGACACAGGCAAATTATTTGCAACACTATTCGATTTTATATGGTTGTACGGAAGATTGTGTTGAATCATCAGTGATTAAATATTCTACACATGCAGAAACTTGGCAGTGTAGATTAGCTTGGTCAATGGCACATCTCCAAAATCACAGTATATTTGCTCTTGACATTTTGGCGATACCAAGCTCTGCCACTGCATTGTGTGAAGTTGCATCATGTGGCACAATAAAGTAACAGACATGCCTTATTAACGATATAGTTTGTGGTGGGGAAATTCACCAGTGGCTTTTGTGGACAAGTAGAAATTAAAGGGCATTAACAGCATTTTATGATTCTAACATCACCTTTAAAACTTAATTCCCAAATGTCAGTTGAATCGGTCATTGAATTTACAAGTTTGTGTATTACAGTGCCCTAACTTGCCCATTAGCTACTGGGTAATTTCTGTATGTTGACAAACAGAAAATACAAATTGGATGATGTATTAGTCAAGCAAACGCATCTGTAACAAAGCAATATGCACACAAACATTATGTCATCCTAGGTTATGATATATGCCAGTTCAACAACAACATTTAGTTTTCCCTCACGAAACATTAACCCCATGAGCACTACCTGCTGATCTAACATTGCCTCTGATTGATCAATAACATGATATTTTCACTTTAATCACCAATCAGAATGGAGCTTTGCAAATAATTCACCCCAATTTGTTTGCATGGTGAAATTATTCTAACAATGTTGCTGATTGGGCTAATTGATAATGAAAACTTCTTTTTAGACAATCGGCAGGTAGTTCTTATGGGGTTAAAAAGTACAAGTGATGTAATATGTTTTTCCTTTTATAAAATGACTGTAAAATATCATGCGCAATATGTTACAATTAGTAAGTTTTTAGCAGGTTTGCTGTCGAACAAGTTTAGAATTGTCAAGCTTTCGTCAGGAGCAGCTCTGACTTCTTCAGGACAAAGTATCAAATAATGAGACATGTAGGTTGCCCTTTCCAGCTGATGGCTCTGAAAAGAGCCATTCATGAAGACTGTCCCTTGCCAACAGAGAACATGCAGACCTTGCCTCTCTGCTAATGTAAATGGTTTGGTGGCTCTGAAAAGAGCTGTTCACTGAAGACTTGTCAACAGAAAACAGCTATCTGCTGATACAATGCCATCTGCAGATAGAGTTTGCAACCTACTTTGTTTTACAATTTCATTTTTCTGTTGCATAATGAAGCAATTCAAGCATTCCATACTATATTTCAACATAAATTATACCTTGACCACTATTTTAATATAAATACTGAGTATTACAACACACAGCTGCAAATCATAATTGGATGGTTATACAAATCTATAAGCTCATTTTGCAAGAATAGAATCTGCTTCCAGATTATATTTTAAAAGAGTTTTGGTAGTCAATGTCAATAGGAATTATAAGTTCATGAGTTGGTCTATGTGGAATGTCACATTTTATATGTTTATATTTCAAATTCTGGTGGCATGCCATACTTGCAGAATTTGATGCCGCATGCCGGAGACTTATAACTTGTGATAATATAGTTAAAGGTGGGTAACCTGATTGACAGCCTCATCCCCCATGTAGATTTTGGTATCAGGTGAAAGCTCTTGTTTTTTCATTAACATTGAAATAGGTGTTCCGAACCGGTATATTTCCGAAGAAAACATCAAAAAACTGTTGAATTAGTCTTAACTGTGGTATACCACGTTTGACACCAATTCAACAATTTTTTGATGATATCTTTTGAAATACACCAATTTGGAACTCCTAATTTCAGTATGTTAATGAGAAAAATTTGATCTCTCATTTGATATGAATTAGTCCCATAACAAGAAACATTTATGTGTTCTTTTCACATGAATGCTTGAAAGGGACAGCAGTTTATGTTATTCGTCAATTTTAAAGAATTCTATTTTCCAAATATTATATCAGGTCACTTCATTAAATCTCTTATTAAATGAACTACACATAATAATTATTGTAGGATTGCAGAGACATGTTAGTTACTATCATAGTTTTATTATTTGAATATTATTATGCAATAAAATGTATATACATTTTGAATCTGGTATTTGCTGGTATTTGTTGGTATTGCTTATGAGACAAATAATATGGTAGTTATTTATACACCTTAAATACTTACATATTTTGCTTCTACATTAAATTGTACTTGTTAGAATTATTATTTTAATATGTTTGTGTCAGACACATTAATGCGTATAATGAATATTGCATCATCCAGATCTTGTATGTTTTTTAAAATGTAAATTTACTTACGCAAATAAAGATGACTACTATTAGTCACAATTATTAAGATTGGTTTCACATGATCTAATTCTTCCACTATTATTAATTCAGATGGTGTTGTGGACTTTTTAATTCACTGTCTTCTGTTTTTAATAAAAACCGTGTTCAGATCATAGTTTAAAATATTGCGCTATACGACATATACTGACACTTTCGAAGTAATACATTAAGTTGGGTGACATTGTTTAATGATAATTATTAATTTGATTTAATAAATAATGTAATTTCCTTCCACAAACAGTTTACTTAAACAGTCTCTCTTGCAACCCATTAGATGGGATCTTCTCCTTGTCTCTCCCTGATAACTCGCATCCTTGAAGTTGCCTGGTCCCAGTCGATGTATCCCAATGCCATGTGTCTACTTTTGCCAACTTCCGACATCTTGTAAGCCGTGCGTCCATGGACAAGACGTTGGTTGTCGATACAGGCAATCTCACCTGCGATCAAATACAAATAATGACTCAAGTTAATAAAAGCAATCATATCAATAAATTTAACTCCTGCAATATATATTATATATATAGCCTATAATATATGCAATTGCAATTTTGATATCACACAGTTGCATGCTGTTGATAGCAAGTATGATCCTAAAAAATGCAGGATCAGACTAAGTTATTGTCATTTTTCAAAAGCAAATTCATAACCTCTGCGTATCTGCCCTTTTCTGAAACCTCCCTATGTCTTAGTCTAATAAAGTTAACAGGGGGAAAATATGTTCATTTTGGCCATTTATTCAGATATTAGGTAAAATGTTTGCTATTCTTGAAAAAAATGTAATTTTCTTCCACAGATATTTATGTTGTTAATGTTTCTTTTGTGTGTGTGTTGTGGTATTTTGTTGAACCAAAGGTGTGTGTAAGAACAAAGCGTATGTGCCATCAAGAACAAAAAAGTCTTGTTATTCTCCTGTTGTAACAAGTTGATTCCATAGTTTACGAAAAAAATGTTATGAAGAGTTATGGAAAGAAGCCAAATCATTTGCACCATGATAGCATCAAACCTTACTCCCATATCATTCCCTATAATACTGTAATTATGTGCAGGATAGCTGGGAAGGGTTTTTGGTATTATAGATGCAAATAATGTGACTTCTTTTCATACCATACCGTACACTTATGTTTGAACTTTAATTTTTCTGTACGTTGCGTGGAAAACTGTTGTTTGTTATCTGAAGTTAGAAAATGGATCCTGCATGCATGGTCACTCGGGCTGATGATTTTGATCTTCAGTAAGGAAAAGAACTAAGCCTCTGGTGAGATTGTTCGCATCTGAGTGTTCTTTGTTTCATAGCGAGGAAAAATATCCTCTTATCTGGTGGTGTTGCTTGCCTGTTGGATTTTGATCCGTAACAAAGAAACCACTGAACCTCTGGTGGGATAGTGTCTCCACATGCACAATGTAGCACGATAAACAGTGAAGCCTTTGAGCAGGTTCAAGTAGTGTGTGTAAACTCACCTTTTTTTATCGCTTGTGAAAATTGAATTCATTGGGACCATTTTCCCCGGGGGGGGGGGTGGCACTTCCATAGTGGATACGCATCATGTGCCTCGGGAATGCCCCCCTTTTTCAAACCGGCTTGTACCCAATGACCCCCTTTTGTGTTATGGTCCTACCTATTACCCAATGACCCCCTTTAAAAAAATCCATGTACTCAATGACCCCCTTTTTCTATTTCCTACTATACCCAATGAGCCCCCTTTTAATTCCCAAATTTAGGTGGTATTTGTGTTCTCCTCCAGAAATAATGAGATTTTTCACATTTCCAAGGTGGCCAAGTTGTTTTTACGCAGTTTGGCACTGATTTATGTGTACTTAATGATACTCTTTTGGCAATCCTGTACTCAATGACTCCCATTTTACTTTTTGTTACCCCAATGACCATCCTTTTTCAAAGTTTCATACCGAATGACCCCATTTTTATTCAGGTTGTGTACTGAATGACCCCATATTTTTGTAATTGTACATTTGACCTGAATGCCCCCTACTTTTAACATGGCCGAGGCACATCCCTGCCATTTCAGATAGGGAGTGCCCCCCCGGGCATTTTCCCCACTTACCAGAATTCAGCTTCACATTTATCATGTTTTCTGGGCTGTACATAAGAGCATTCAATGCTGTATAAGCCTTGTACCATCCATGAACTTCATCTACTGGAATTCTGAAGTAAGGAGCTCTTAATGCATCACTGTAGTTAATATTCTTCAACTGCTTGCCGTCTCGCGTCAATCTGGAAAGGATCGAAAGCAGATCGACATCATGCTTAATAATATTACACGGCAAACCAGAAATTGCAGAAATGTTGTTTGCAGAGCTTCAGAATTCTTTTAGACATGTTAGAATCACAAAGTTTCTACAAATAATGTCTACTTTATCCCAATCTTCTCTCTCTGAATGCCACTATCAAAAGACAAGAGTCATTATCATGATTATGCATAAGAGCGGCTTTGTTTCTGACCCCTCTTGAATGGTTTCATTTGGAAGGTGAAATCCAGAGCCCTGCAAATCCATGTTGCGGGTTTTCATGTGGGAGACAATATTTATGAGCAAGGTAACAAACCAGACACTCTGAAGGGGAGCAACAATTCGCATGAGCGGTATATTATTTGTTTATAAGTGCAGTGGCGTTGTGGCACGTGGCCCCATCGATTTGAAAATTTTAGAAAATCCCATAGGAAAATTGCCGAACCCCCGCCATCACGATCGGTGCCAAATAGGATGACTCGCACTACGCCACTGCATAAGTGCTTGGTGATTTAGTTTCCTAGTTTTACTTACTCAAGAATAGGTTTTCTGTATTTGAGGTGATGGTCATCATAGTTGTGGGTTACTTTTTCTTTCGGCACACCCCAGTCCCTGAAATCAACCAATGTTGTCGTCAGGATTTTGTAGTATTCTGGGTGGCTTTGTTGCAGTTTTTCAGCGCAGTTGAAGACATCTGTGTATTGGTTGTCACCACCCACTTCACTCTGCTGGACGCAGTGAAGAATTTCAATCTGTATATTGACCAAGTTTCAAATTGCGTTAGAGTCTGGTGCATATAAAAAGTATATCTTACGCATAATGTCGTGTAATTTTTCATACTGCCGAATAACGGAAATTATAAACCGTTCCTATCTAACACTTGAACTCAGTGCTTTACGCGAGTAGCGACCAAGGCAAAAACGACTCAATATAATATAAAAACTGAAAAGTAGATAAAGTCGCTCTCTGTAGACAAGGTTTTGACAGAATAATACAATACGGACAGTTTCTAATTGGGTGCTAGTATAGGCAATGTGCGGCAATCAGAACGAATTATTAACTTAGAAAATCACTTTATGTTTTTACTATTATTCATTATTCTACATTTCGAATAGCAACCCTTTACGTTTATATTCTTGAATAGATCGGTTAATACTTAGGATAACTCGAACCTACTCCTGGTGAATGTTCCAGATACGGTAGATCCACGTGGAGAGCAAGATCTCGTGTTGTGAATCCAAGATTGGTATTGTCAGCCAGGCAGACCAGCTGAGATACCTTGCTGAAAGTAACAAAAACAAAGCAAATATGGTATAATACATACTATTAATCAAACACTAACTTGACCATTTACTCGAGGAAATGATAACTCGCACGATTATTTTTGAACAAGTTAGGAGTGTTCATCAAATGAAAAAATGCCCGGAAAATATGATAAATACTTTGGCATGTTTGGTGGGGAGCCGGGTTGGGAAAGTTAAAAGCTTTCGACGTTTTGACCCTTCCACCTTTCTTAATTATTTGCCCCCCCCCCCCCCACCCTCCCCATTTTAGGTCGTCCGAAGGAAGAGACCTTATGACATCACGTGTATTTCATAATTGAAGGAGTGGGAGGTAGGCTCTAGTGCAATATGCAGCTTCCTTTGGCCCGATTTTAGGAGCTTTTAGGACACATTGTAATTGTCCTCAATTTGGATTGTCCTAAATTTGATTGAAATTGCCAATTGTTTGCGTTTTAGCAGCAAATCAGTGGGACCAAATTTTGCCCCCCCCCCCCCTCGACTACCTACAGAATATGGGAGTAGAGCCAAAATGGCCTGCAATCAGCAGGCAGACCCGGGGGCCAGACCTCAACCCGATTAAATAATTGTGGGACTAGCTTGATCCAGTAGTTGATCGTGCTGTACGTGCCAGAGAAGCCCATTTGCAACCACATTGAATGACCTGCGACGAATCCTTGTTGAAGAATGGAATGCCATGCCACAGTAACGTGTAACCAGGTCGGTGAGCAGCATGAGGGAAGGTGCCTGACTATTGTGGCTGCCTCCTGGGGGCTGCCTGTGGTTTTCCACCAGTTATTGAGGTTAGTGGCTAGCGTTGTTTGAATTTGGTAAATTCTGTTTGAGACCCCGCTACATTCACAAGGCGTGTACTCAGCCGTGAAAAATGTTATTGTTTCAAATGGGGTGTCATTGCAAAGGGGACACAAATAATTTGAGATACAGGTGCTTGAAAAATCTTTCCAAACTTTTGTTGAGGAGTTTATTTGCTCTCATTTGTAGGTGAGATTACAATGTGTAATCGTGGTGAGTTTGAAGAAGCTACCATTTACAGAACTAAAGTTAGAGGAGGTAGAACTTATTGAATGACCGCGTATGACAATAACAAAGGTATACCAAAATCTGAATTTTGATGATTTTTACGATCATCCGGATGAGCAAATCACTGAATGGGCCTTTAAATATTTACATTTCATAAATAAAGAAATTGAAAAAGAAGCTAAGTTTTAAATGAAAACTAATATACAATAAATCAGAGCAAAACCTTCAACTTATTTGTGAAAATATTTAAATTGGGAGAATTTCTGACATTGTTATCAAGGTTATTCCAAAAGATTGCACCTCTGTATGATAAGCTTATTTTTTGTACGAGGTTGTGTGAATAATGATGTTATTTCCACTTGGCCGAAAATTGTATTTTTTATTTGAAAAAGTTGATACAGTAAGGTAAGGAGGTGCAAAGTGGTTTAAAATTTTGAAAATCCAAATTGAGATGTTATATTGATGCCTATACGAAAGTGGCTTCCAATTAACCTGATCAAGATCAATTGCACTGGAGGTATCCCAGGGGCTCCACACGGGCCCCGGAACAGGGACAAGTTAACTATGTTGTTGTTGTTGCTGTTGTTGTTGCTGTTGTTGTTGTTGTTGTTGTTGTTGTCATCATATTTTGCTAAATTAAATAATGCCATGGCACATTTTAGACCCGGGATTTTAGATTAAGCTAATGATCATGAAGATGATCAAGTACTCAGGTTACCTACCCATAATGTGTTTGTTTGAGGAAGAACACCCTATTGCCCAGCTTGTCGATGGTATTGCATTCAGTAGGTGCTTTCTTGATGACTGACAACCCGTAAGTTACCACTGCTTGCAACCAATCATACAAGGTCTGGTCAGAATTCATAATATCATCATATTGGAAGGTTGGAATCTTATCTTTCATCTCGGCTCCCCATAGATGTTTAGGGTATCTATACGGGTCAATCCACTCTGGAGCGCTTTCGGAGAACCTCATCTGCACCAACCAAGACACTGGATAACAACTAGTATGCAGTCCAGGCCATTTTATTTGCAGCGTTTTCCCGTCATTGGCGATCTCCTCCGATACTGGTACAATGTCAGCATCGAGTTTAATCACACGGCAGGTCCTGTATCTAGAACTCAGATCGAAGCAATCAGCGCACCGACAATTATCTCGAAGCCATACGTATGGAAATCTAAGCACAGATTTGTCACTTAGCTCAATATGGTACATACGGTTGGCTTCATTGCGGGCGATGGAAGCAAGTACTGCGGCCATTTTTTGTTCCTCTCCAGATAAAGACAAAACTCGAAAGAGCTAGATCATGGCCCGGGGATCATGAATGATATTCTGTATTTCAAGCTTAAGTGTGCACTTTGAACTATTAGGGACACACTGTTAAATCTAGATATCAAGGGGGGGGGGGTGAGTAGTTTTTTCAGGTTAATTGTGAGCGAAAACTAGCTTAATTCACTCTACTACTCACTCTAGATTTTCATCAACCCCGGCAATGTCAAAAAGAAATCTAGAAAAGAAGATGGTGCATGGTGTAAGTGAGACACTTAATGATATTATTGGATATAAAACTCATGTAAGTGAATAAAGATTTGACTTACGTTTTATAATTCAAGTATAATCCCAGGACAATGTCTTGTATTTGTTTTGGGGCGGTACTCCAATTGAGTACAGAAGGGCGGGGCCAATAACGACTCAACTGTCCCACTTAACGGCGAACCCGCTAAAAACCTACTAATTGTTATGAATTCCCGTCGTAAAAGCCTATCCCACAATTGTCCCACTTACCCCCAACACTTTGGAGTAAGTGGGACACATTCTGGGGTAGGGGTAAATTTGACACACATATTTATGATATTATTACTTTAAAAGAACATATTTTACAGCAATGCATATTTATATTGGAGCAGTTGGGCAAATAATCCCAATGTATTAAGCAAAATTTGTTTAACAAAATCCAAAAACAAATTGTTGAAAATAAAAAACCTTCGGATTAAAAAAAATGTCTCACTGATGAGTAAAAAAAAAAGGATCTGCTTCACCAAGGTCTGAAGGTGTTAAAATTAAATTGCTTCACGACCCCAAGTACCCAGCCCCTTGATATCTAATGGTGCGTCCCTTATGTCTATGAATTTGGCACTGAATCAAAAGGTGTTATCATACCTTCCATGGTCATGCATACACACCGAGATGCAGCAAGGCATTTTGAGATAAAGGTTGTGTCAATTCCTGAAATGTTTGGTAAATTTGGTATGGATATAAAGCTGAAATCGTGCAGATTTCAAAAAAAAAATACGAATAATTTATTATCTCTAGTGTTTGAGTAACCCGCCCATATTGATTATCAAAAAACCCTGTCATTTCCGAAAAAGGTGCAGATTGGACCTTGGCCTCTGAGCAGTCAAGATGCCCTGCATACATAACTCTATTGCAAAATATACACATTGTGCCACTATATGCAAATGGTGGCATTTTTCATTTTGTGTGATTTTTTGTGTCATTGTCATTTTGTCCAACTTTGATACCGATGTGGTATCAACATGGACAGTCCAAGGTTTTAAAACAAAAATCAAGGACCTTTTGGCCAAAATGTTCAGTTTCTCAGGATTATTTTGGTATCAAAATCTCAATTTCGGCAAAAATGCAGATTTAGGACCTCGCACAGTGTCATCGCCCCGATATATTCATGGCAGAAATCGCCATGGTAGGTTGCATCCACAGCCACGCATGGCCATTTTGTTCCGACCTTTGAAACGCATAATGAGCCGAGTGACTCCGACTAAGGCTACTGACAATAGTCTGGTATTTGACCTCGCTGTGTGTGAGTGAGCATGTTTACGCCATTATTAGGTCAATGGTCATATGCTTTTAGACTGCTTGCACGAGTGAGTGCAGCTAGCCTACGCTGCACTATAGTTCGGCACATCAGAATATTTTTCAGTTTTTGAGTTCAAGACGCACGCTTCTTTCTCAAGACGCTAGCTAACGACTATCATATCCATTGAACACGTATATTCAAATGCAAGGAACCAAATCTGGCTTCTTTAGACTAAATCAATTACGGGAGATACTCATCATTTTCTACCCCAGTATCCAAAGATTTATCGTCTAATATCAAATCGTGCATAGCACATTCACGTGTATCAATCCCGGGTATTCATTTCAATGTCTCTGCTGTATAATGTACTTATTAACCGGGCAATGTCGGTGTGCCTCGCACATAAAAGCTCATAAAGAGCGCAGCTGCGCATATAAATGTAAAGCAGAAACACCAGAGCATGAAGTAAATAAGCCAGCAAAGCAATGAACAGAAATCGGAAGTCTATCGGATGCATTTTGAGACCCTTTACAACTAGAAAATGTATTTGATTCCATGATGGAAGTGAGCAGGGCATTCCAGAATCGGGGGGGGGGGGATATAAGACAGTTTACGTGAGACAAACACAAGGCAATGGTACGAGACACTATGCCAAATTGCCAATACTGTGAACAGCCGATTATCATCCAAGCAAACGCAAAGACGTTTTTAAAAAACGAAAATTACAGTTTATAATAAAATCATAAATATTCAAATTGCATTTTCTGTCGCATAATATAACAATTAAATTTAATCATTCCATATTGTATTAGAACATAATTTATGCCTTTGCGACTACTATTTTAGTAGAAATACTGGGTATTTTAACATACAGCTGCACGGCTCATAATTAGATGGTAATAGGAATAATAAGCTCATTTTGCAAGAACAGAATCTGCTTCCATACAGTGTAGTGATAGGCTTAGAGGAATTATGAGTTGGTCTCTGATGTGAAATATACTTTGAATTGTGGTGACAAGCCATACTTGTTGTAGAATTCAATGTACATTGGAAATATTGTTACTCTCTAAATAAATGGACTGCACATAATTAGGACTGCAGAGACATGAATGATCAACAAAAATGTGAGTAACTTACATTTATAATTTTATTATTTTAATATCATTTTGAACCTAGTAATAATGCTATGGTAATACTTGTTTGCGCTTTTACAGTAAATTATATTTATAGTCAGTCAAGTGTGAGGTATATGAAGCTACAGAAATAGTTTTCTTAGATGACTGACACATGTGCTAAAATACTTACTTTACTGCTTTCTTGCACAGGCACAGGTACAATTCAAAGAATTAAAAAAATCTTTCGAATGGTGCTCACATAGTTCAATGGGTTAAAGCTGTATATTTCACACCACACAAATCATATCTGTTTTTGGAATTTATAATAAATGATAGGGAATAACTGGATAGAAGCTTCAAAACATTCACATGCACACAATTGATTTTATCACACACTTTTTGTTTTTGGCTGAAGGTCCAATATCATTCCAGCAAATACATGTGCATGGACATGTATGTTTAAAATGTTAACCAAATTGTTTAATTTTTGGTTCTTTTACCATGATTATGGGTAGTTCATTATTACACGTTACTCGGATCAGTTAAACGTTGTTGCTATGTATTTAATTTTCCGCAATATGGTAGTGGATTTATTATAAGAAAAATGGCTTTACTCAAATGAGTAATAGTGATGGACAATTGTAAAGTTGCACTTCTAATATAAGTATACACTTAAATTGGACCACTGTAAAATAAAGCATGAAAATAATATTCGATCAGGCTGAGTTCACATAGGAGTAACAGCCTGTCTCAAAAAAATTGTGCAAGTGAAAAGCGCCCTCTTTGGCAATTAGAAAATACCGTTATGACATGCTGCTAATGTCAACGTCAAGGGCATAGTCTTAGCTCTCGACTGCGGCCTGTTTGTTCTGTTCAATTTATTTGTTTTATCCTCGAGATATATTTAGTTAACAACGAAAGGGTAAAATCACAATTGTGCCACTTTTACTAAGGAAGAGGGCCGTACATGTAAATCAATGATAGCATCAAGTTAATCAAGAGTTCCTTCGTGAAATCAAAAGAATGAATCAATTACAAAACAATACAAAATTGCAATTGTTTTTACTGTTTTTACTGTTTTATCATGATACAGGTATAATAATGAATCTCTTTGTACAGATTAAAAGATAAATAAATATTTCACATTCTGCTGTAAAATACATATGCATCTCGATGATTTTATCATGGTAAATATTGTTTTCTTTGTCACTCAAGACATGTTAAAAGACAAACAAATATTGCACACTTAGGCCTATAGGTTAATGAACGCGTGTTACTTGTTGGGAGAGAAATTAGACAAAATAATGCACGCACGCTGATGTAGATGTGTCTAATGCACAAGCCCCGAAGGGCCGGGGAGTGCATTAGACGCATCAACGTCTATCATTGATTTACATGTACAGCCATCTTCCCCAGTAAAAGTGGCACAATTATGATTTTACCCTAAAACATATCTTGAGATTAAAACAAGCAAGTTGAACAGAACAAACGGCATTGAGAGCTAAGTTTGCGCCCTTGACGTTGATGTAAGCAACCGTATACTTTTATGTGATCGCAGCCTAAGCGCTATACCTTGTAGCTCATTGTTATGAACGGTTTAAACAATTTTGGAAAAGAGTTTAGCACTTTCTTTTCAAATCATGCCCTTGTTGGGTAATACAGTAGAAATAAAAGGGGTCACAATATCCTCTATGGCTGAATAATGTACCTTCAGGAGGTTTGGCTCCCGGGGGGGCACTCCATCTTTGGAGGTGACGCGTATGTAGGGCTGTTAAGACCCCCTATTTCAGCATCGCTGTCACCCAAAGACCCCATATTTTTTTACGAACACATGCTCTGTCACCCAAAGACCCCCTATTTTTCCATTTGATCTGTCACCCAAAGACCCTTACAAGTTCAATTTGAACAGCAACTTTCATTTTTCACTGATTTTGTTGCTTATTTTGAGAAAACAATGAAATTTGAAGCCATTTAGAACTAGAAATTCGATTTTCGAGGTTTTTGTGGCGCTGTTTCGGCTCTCACCCAAAGATTCCATTAAAAAAAGGTCATGTTCTCACCCAATGACCCCATATTTTTTACATTTTGCTCTCACCGAATGCCAAAAATCACGCTCTCACCCAATGACCCCATATTTTTTACATTTTGCTCTCACCGAATGCCCCTTGGTGCGAAAGTACCAGCCCTACACCTATATCCATTTCATATTGAAGTGCCCCCCGGGGTTTGGCTGCGCTTTGCCATTATTTTCATTTTCAGACGCATTAATATAATGCATAATGGATACCCCGTCAATCTTGGTTAATGTAAATTACTATTTTAGGTTATTATGATTTCTATCACATATTAATCGCATTGTTTCACATTCATATTGCCCCTACAATAATTCACTTTATTTGATTTTAATAATGGAAACCAAATTTAGCTCATAGTATAAAATATTCCCTTGTCAGAAACGACGTACCGACAAATTAATACATTAATTAGGTTGTCATTTTTTAATTATAATCGTTAATTAAATGACAATATTTTTGACAGTTTTTGCTTAAAAATCTCTCTTGCAACCCATTAGATGGGGTCTTCTCCTTGTCTTTCCCTGATAACTCGCATTCTTGAAGTTGCCTGGTCCCAGTCGATGTATCCCGATTCCATATGCCTACTTTTACCAACTTCTGACATCTTGTAAGCCATACGTCCATGGACAAGACGCTGGTTGTCGAAACAGGCAATCTCACCTACGATAAGATTAAACACAATGACTATTATTCAATTTCAATTTATTTCACATGATCATAGCAACTTAAGTATTGAATTAATGCCGTTGATATCAAAATAATATACACCACTGAAAATGACGAATCAGACTTATTATAATTTTCCAAAAGCAATAAATCATATGAGTGTCATTATGCTTTCTTCTTAAAATCTGGAGCTCCTCAAATGGTGGCTCTATTATGGTTGAAGAATCAGATATTATTATAGATGTGAAAGCGTCTATTGATCAGTGATGCTAATTTGGGTTTAGGTTTTATTTTCCTGTACATACAGCATGTAAAACTGTGTAGGTTTATCTGAAGTTGGAACATCATTGGTTCGGTTGATTTTGATAATTTTAGAAACATGAGAAAATGGAGCAGCTTGTGGGATTGTTCGCGGGGTGTTCCTTGATCCGTAGTAAGGAAATTAAGGAGTCTAAGGAGACACTGCACTGGCAGTGTTGCCTAAGTTTGATAGCAAAGGTAACGAAGTATCTGGCGGAATGTTTTTTACATCAATTTATAGCAAGTCTCTGGCCAATGCTGACTAGGTACGTGTAGTGTAACGTACGACTCGGTTCTTTTTTAATATTTTTTATCAAATGTGAAAATACATAATCGAGTTTTCATCACTTACCAGAATCAAGTTTCACTTGTATCATGTTTTCTGGGCTGTACATGAGAGCATTCAATGCTGTATAAGCCTTGTACCACATGTGAACTTCGTCTACTGGAATTCTGAAGTAAGGAGCTCTTAATGCATCACTGTAGTTAATGGTCTTCAACCGCCCATCTGTCGACAATCTGGAAAAATGATCAAAGCAAACGAGAGCAAAGTAGATCAACACTTACACCAAGTGTTAACAAACCAACCAAAGCTTCAGAATTCTTTTAGAATCACACTGCAAACTGTTTCTACATAATCATGATAATTATGTGGACAGTGAGGAATCGTGCTATTCTATTTCCTGAATAATCTATTTCAATTTTGATGTTTGAACATGTGTTTAAACAAAACACGTTAGGAACCAACGTATTTCGAATTTCTTCACGATTCCCTATATCATGCTACTCTAACATGTCATGTGCAGCTGATGTTAACAAAGGATGCTACATTTTTTTCTCCCCCTCTCCTATATTTCCCAATGTGACTATCAAAAAAAAAAAAGACAAGACAGAGAATCATCATGAACATCATAAATGTATTGGTTTTTTTTCTGATTCCTATCAATTTCAATTGCAAACGCATGGCTTCATTTGAAAAGTGCGACATGATGTGATTACAAATTTGGTTAGAGCTCTGCAAAACCCGTGCAAAACATTGTTGCGAGTTTTTTGGAGCACGATGGTTATGAGCAACTGTAAGATTAGCCAACCAGACACTCTGAAAACATAGATCTTACTGAAAGGAGCAACACGTAGAATAATAATAGTTTTGTCCCGGTGAATGTTTTAATTAACCCTAGTTGCCTTGGTGTACTCACTCAAGAATCGGTTTTCTGTATTTGAGGTGATGGTCGTCATAGTTGTGAGCTACTTTTTCTTTCGGTACACCCCAGTCCCTGAAATCAACCAATGTTGTCGTCAGGATTTTGTAGTATTCTGGGTTGCTTTGTTTCAGTTTTTCAGCGCAGTTGAAGACATCTGTGAATTGATTGTCACCACCTATTGCACTTTGCTGGACGCAGTGAAGGAGTTCGATCTGTATGTTGATAAAAGTTTCAAAATCATAATAATACGTTAAAATCTGGTGCATTCAAAAAGAACATCGTATGCATATGTCGTGATTATTGCAAAATGCCCGGACGGAAACTATAAACCGCCTTTATTATAACACGTGGAGTATATCATGGAATTCTCCGAGCGCGAGTAGTGACTTTTAAAGCGGAAACATTGCCCTTGGTAGAGAGAATAATACAATACGGTGAGTTTCTAGTTTGATGCTATTGGGCAAATTGTGATGATCACAACTAAATATGAACTTTGAAAAGTTATATGCAATTATTATATTTCGAATAGTAAAATTTTATTCTATTGAGGTATACGAGTCAAAGTATACACCTATCAATTCAAATCAATAGTAAGAGAGCTGATCTAGGACCGGAGGTTGGTAAATGGATATCTTGTCAAATTTTAGTTAAGTGTAAAGGCATGCGTTTTTGTCTTATATTCTCAGAAAAGGTGGCTTTATGCTCAAATTTGAGCTAATTTGATCTGAAGAGTGCCTATCATCACATTGATATCTGTCTTGCACATACAGAATTTTATGAGAATGCCTTTTGGCCTTTCTTCTTCTGCTACATACACCTTTTTGCCAAAGGTAAAACCATTGGTCAAAAACAGGAGAGGGAAGGAAAGTCAATAACATTTTCACATGATCATCCACATACATTTATGGTTATAGGGCAGGACCAGACGGCATAAATATCCAGACTATGATAGACTTGGTTTTGATAGTTCTCTTTCTGAAGTATTTGCACATTAAATGATTAATTTGTGTAATTTTGTCCCATAACATAAGAAGGGGTAGGGTATTGGAAAGAGGTAGTCTATAAAGGGAATCATCGATCCCGTGATTTTTCACGTGGATAATTTTTGCATGTGACATAACACTAAGTTTTTATACACATTGTTTTCATGAATATTTTTTATGCTTTTTTAAAAAATTTTAAGACGAGTAACCCTCTTTTTGACTCAGTTCAGGATGTACAAGTCCGGTATGATTTATGACAATTTTCCTCAAAATACCAATAGAAATTATTAAGTCTGCCAATGTTTGAAAATAATTGGCAAAAATGGGAGGAATCTGCCATGTTTAGTGTGAATTTTTGCCTAGAAATATTGATCACAGCTACAAAATTGATGGTGGATGTAAATAAGAAACCTTTTAGCATTATCACTTTTGCAAACTCATAGGAAATTACGCAAATTTACTTAGTAGAGCTGGTATACTTAGTATTTGATGTTGCATTTTAGCCCAAGCTGTTTTTTGTGCAGACGCGATTTCATATATTTCTCGTGAGCCGATTTTCCTCTAATTTTGCGTTGGTGTGTTGACAACTCCAAAGAAACAATTAGTGCTTACTTCCAACTTTGGAGAACAATATATGCCTTAATGAATTTCGCCAATGCAAACAATTCGACGTGATTTTTTAAGCTCGGGAACTTGATGTTACAGAATTTTTGAGCATAAATTCCTTGATTATAACCTTACCTATTAAACCTATTCAGTGTAACTCTTCATAACTGACAAACACGTCTCACTTAACATTATCAATACCTATGTCAATCGAGTTTTATGGACTTTCAATGTAGGTTTTCAATGCACGTTTAATGTGAAATAAACTAAGTCTCTGCTGGGATGGGACGATGTTGTTTGCAAAGTGTTCATACATTGTCACTTCGGTTCGCGACTAAATCTCGGACTGGTCTATAGATGTGCTATACACTGTTCAACAGCCTTATTGTGATGTGGTGTGAGTTTTACAGGCCCTGAACAAAATATGATGCGAGCGCATACTGCTGGGCAAGGAACAATGGGAACAACGTCACATGTCAACTCATTTATAGCGTTTTTTCTTAATATCGCTTTGAGATTCGATTGAACTTTAAAACATCCGATCTAAATCCATGTAATTCCCCAAGTGGGCGCGACGAAAATCTGTAAAAGTCTTGACAAAACGACGACTCATTTTCCCATATTCTAGCCTGTATAATTATTATTTGAGTTTTTCAGTGACTTTTGTTTAGGGATGTGAGTTATTAATAGAATTAGAGTTAGAGCAGAGTGGGGTATGGCGATAGGAGTGTGTTTGAAGTGGTGTGGTGGGTGGGGATATGTGTAGTGGACGGAGTGCGGTTTGTGGATGTCGGTGCGGCGGGGGTATGCGAGGTGTAGGGGTGTGTGTATTAAGGGTCACGGGGTGGGACGTGTGGGTGAGGTGGGCGAATGTGCACACCTTGTCCTGTCAACAGTGCTTTATGTTAGGTTAATAACTCGGGAACAGCTCATTGGTCCGAAGGGTCAGTCATTTCGGACTAAATGACCTTACTATAGACCTGTAACCCATAACTTAACTTACTAACACTGTCTTGATTATTTTGGGTGTCTTATTATTAATTGAACCAAATGAAAGAAAAACAATAAAAGTTATTTTACCTTCATATTGCACGAGTTAAGATAGTGATGATGAAATTCACAATTTACATCCCTAGAGGAACATTAACATGGTGATGAAGTGTAACTAAGTATCATGAGCAGAATCAGTTTGGAGTTATAGACACGTTCAACAAGAAATACATGATTTTGGTTGACTGCAAAAAAGGACCAAATCGGCAAAGCAATTTTTATATAGAAACACTGGGACATGTGATCCAAGAATTCATGATCATTTTCATGACAGATGGTTCATCATATCTGATGCATGGACCAAAAATGATTTCTCTAAGCTTCGTCCCCGAAGGTCACCTGCTCAGGTGGGTCTTTAAAAACAGCGCCCTTCCTGTTTTTCATGAATCATGCCAATTATGTACCGTAATTCCCGTATACCGGATCAAAATGATTGGCTATCATGATTAACATAAAAATGATGGGTACCGGTTATTTTGAAAACATCATCTGAAATGATAATTTCCTGATGTGTGTTACTAGCCTTATAATAGTTGTCAAGGTTGAAAAAACTTGTACCTACTCCTGGTGAGTGTTCCAGATACGGCAGATCCACGTGGAGAACAAGAGATCTAGTTGTGAATCCGAGGTTGGTATTGTCAGCCTGATAGATCACCTGAGAAACCTTGCTGAAATTAACAACAACAAATCAATGTATATTCATCAATAATCTACCAAATGTAGTGGAAAGTTTATGTCAAGATTTTTGCGGATGACACAGAGTTTTATCATGTTTATATTTAACATAGGAGTTTGTGGTCAAACACCTGGCAGCTGGCGATCTGGAGGTGAAATTTGAAAATCATATTGCTATGGTCGGCAACAGAGCAAATATGATGGTTGGGTCCATAAAGTACGACCACATTTAGAATACAGTTCTAAACCCAGAACTGAAGCTGGAAGACGTTCTTTCCTGTTTGGGTGGGGTGGGGGGAGGAAGCATGGAATAGTCTGCATTCTGTTCTGAAATCATCATCATCATCATCCTAAGCCATCGTCGAGTCGTCGACCCACTGCAGGGTGAAGGTCTCTCTAAGGTGACGCCAGTCTGATTTATCCAACGTCTTTCTCATCCAGGTTACATTGACAAATTTTGTGATTTCATCCCTCCATCTAACTTTCTTTGTCCTGCGTGGGTGTCTAGTACCATTTCGAAGTATCCATTCTGAACCAGTTTGGTCCATCGTCCGTCTGATGTTCTAGATAGGTGACGAGCCCAAGACCGCTTCTTTTGTTTCACAGTCTGGATGGCATCGGTGACTTTTGTCATGCTTCTGATCCACTCATTTGTTTTCCTGTCTCTTTTTGTGATCCCGAGCATGTTCCTTTCCATACTGTGTTGAGCCACTCTCAATTGCTGTCCATTCTCTGAGTCATGGCCCAGTTTCTCAGCCGTATGTCGTGGCTAGGAGGACACACTGGTTGGTAGACTCTCTTTTTAAGACATAATGAGATGTTGCCATTGCTCTGCATCACCTCATTTCCAAGAGCACCCCATCCTGCCCTTACTCTTCTTCTAACTTCGTCAAAGTGGTTGTGGCTCATTTTGACAACTTGACCCAAGTATACATATTCTTCTACTTATTCTAGTGCTGTTTGGTGAATGTAGACTTGCTTCTTGGTGACGAATCTGTTGAACATGCTTTTGGTCTTGCTCATGTTGATCTTCAGCCCACATGATTACTTTCATTGTTGGGGGCTAACAGCATAGACCCCACATCATCCGGGTTTTCTGCAAAGAATACAATATCATCTGCAAATCTCAGGTGGCTTATCCTCTCCACATTGATGTTGATCCCTTTCTTTTCCCAGTCAAGCTTTTGTATGATGGCTTCCAGAGCTGCGTTGAAAAGGTTTGGTGACATGGTATCTCCCTGTCGACCCCCCTATCTTAATGTGACTCATGGAAGAACAGTGGATACGTTAAAACATCCACTGAATGACTACTACGTTAAAACATCCACTGAATGAGTAAACCAGACAAAAGAAGAAACAACATGTAGCATGGATGGGCTTTATTATGGTATTTTCCTTCATCAAAAGCCCAAGAAGAAGTTCAAGCTGTGTTCATTTTAGGAAAATATATAGCGCCATAAGAACAATTATCAAAGAGCTTAGCAAAGGAATGAATCTGCAATTCTATATATAGCTTTAGCAAATGTTATCGAACTACGCAAACAAACCCTTGACCATTTCATCTCGAGGAAACTCACATGATTGTTTTTGATCATGATGATCTTAATGACGATTGCATAGATCATGACAGTCAGAGTTTATATGTTTTTCATGCGGTTATTAATTTATTATTATTATTATCTTATTTATCATCCTTGTTATTAGTGTTTGTTATTATTATTATTATTATTATTATTATTATTATTATTATTATTGTTTGATATGGTACTCAGGTTATACCTACCCATAATGTGTTTGTTTGAGGAAGAACACCCTATTGCCCAGCTTGTCGATGGTATTGCATTCAGTAGGTGCTTTCTTGATGACTGACAACCCGTAAGTTACCATTGCTTGCAACCAATCATACAAGGTCTGGTCAGAATTCATAATATCATCAAATTGAAAGGTTGGAATCATATCTTTCATCTCGGCTCCCCATAGATGTTTAGGGTATCTAAACGGGTCAATCCACTCTGGAGCGCTTTCGGAGAACCTCATCTGCACCAACCATGACACTGGATAACAACTAGTATGCAGTTCAGGCCATTTTATTTGCAGTGTTTTCCCGTCATTGGCGATCTCCTCTGATACTGGTATAATATCAGCATCGAGTTTAATCACGCGACAAGTCCTGTATCTAGAACTCGGATCGAAGCAATCAGCGCACCGACAATTATCTCGAAGCCATACGTATGGAAATCTAAGCACAGATTTGTCACTTAGCGTAATATGGTACATACGGTTGGCTTCATTGCGTTCGATGGATGAAAGTACTGTGGCCATTTTATTCCTATCCAGAAGACGACGAAACTCAAAAGAGCTAGATCATAGATAATCTGTTGTCAAGTTTAAATTATTACGATGTGCACTTTGGACTATACCGAGGTCGGTTTTGCCATTATATAATGATTATCAAATCATGTAAAGCCCGGGGTACATGTAGTAAGCACTGTGCTGTGTGTACCAATAGCGACCAATGTGTGTCGTGTTAAACCATGTGGTTAAATAACAAACAAATTAATAGTATTGGCCAACGCTCTGCAGGGTCTATTGTTCTATTGTTTCCGATTAGAGCGCTGACATATTGGAAAATGTTGCCAATCAATATTCATGAGAGTGTACATTCAACGTCCAGTTTGCGAAATTGGGTGAGTTGTGTTTGGTAGGTGTGAAATACATCTGACTGGGCGTTTTAATTACGTAACGAATAAAGGCATTGACATCGTCGAATGGCTGCCCAGTGCTGTTATGTGTTTAGTTATTATATATGCCTAATAATTATTATTAAATGTATTCATCATTCCTTTCTTTTCCCTTCTCTGTACTTATTCTTTCCTAGGCCTACATTTTATCACTCCCTCGCTCTCATTGTCCCTCTCACCCTCCCTCTCTCATTCCCATCATTTTCCTTATATTTCTATTTATCTACTTGTCTTTATTATCCCTTCCTCCAGCCCTCTCTCATTCTCCATATCCCCCTCCTCCCTCTTCCTCCCCCCCCTCCCAAGACTTCTCACAGAGGTGAATCTGTCCCTCCCCATTCCCTCCCCTCTTTGGGTACGCCACTATTTCTATACCAATCTCCTTCTTAAAATAAAATTAAATGGACATTTCTTAAAAACAACCTTTATAGGCCTATACTTATACTTACATGTTATACGTATAGCGATTACCATTATAGTGTAATATAGATATATGGACTGGAAATGGCAGCCTTCATACATTCTAATGTGTAATCGATCACCAAGAGCATTCAATTTATTTAAATGAAACACCTATCGTCAGGTGGGTGGTAAAGATGATTGCATCGACAGCTAAAGCCTCCTTATAGTCTTCAGACCCACACAAGCACACATTTGGGATACATTGAGTACAATGGTACCACTTTACACATGACTGCCCTTACACATGACTGTAGTGTGGTCACTTATTGATACTCGCCTGTTGTGTAGAGCGTTAATATGATGCCGGATCAGTGACCAATTTAATGGCGGAACCCCTTTATTCGAAACAATGGTACCACTTTTATGAATAGCCTGTCGCAACTTCTAATCGGCATCAAACGAACAAAAGATTATATAATCTATTGCGACTCTATTTCTATTTAAAAGCTCTTTGGTATTGGCTATATAGCATAGGGGCGCACACCACTAAATAAACGTCCCATTGAAATACATGTGAAAATACAAGAAAGTAAGTTTGTTTTTCACTCCATGTAACAATATTTTTAATATTTAGATGGCACCAATGTCTTAAATAAAGATTTTTTATTTTATTTAAATTTGATTTTTCTTGACAAGTTAAGAAATTTGAGAATACGAAGATATGATTCAGCAGACACTCGTACCTCCTTACCCGTTCCGGCCATAATGATATTGTTCCAAGAGCTTATCACCATGCACATTCGATTCGGAACATTTTATGAACAGATTTGTGATGTTGAGCTCCTATTCTATCGTTTTCATGAACACAACCAAGAGTCACTCAAATCCAGTTCCCTCGGGACGCCGATATAATTTATTTCGAACCGGGATTTCGAATAGGCACTATTTTTTACTGGGATGCGGAAGGATTTAGTGCTGTGCACCCATAGCAGGCCACAATAGATTCCATTATGATCTCACACCACCAAATCAGAGTCCCATAGAGATATGTGCTAAATTTGCCTTAAGAAAACGTCATTTTTTCTTCACAGGAGCGACTCAGTTTTAAGCGACAGCTATGATGGTTGAAATCAGCCCTTGCCTGATCCCTCTGGCTGGGAAAAAATATAGGTTGACCCTCATTATTTTTTACGACTGGCCCTCGAAGTCTACGATGTCTGAGAATTGCCTATTTTACAGGTAAAACCATGCCAGTGTTTCTAAAAGAAAATGCTGCTTAAAATCATTAAAAGTTATTTGATCTCGCCCATCTGTGGTACACTTGCAGGAAATAATATTACTAATCATGACCAATCCAAATTGGCTAAAATTATGCAAATTTCTGCTCATTTTAATGCTTAAATTCATGGGTTTTTCTAAGAAGTGAAATTAAGGGCGCACAACGATATAATTTTATTTGGTGGTGTGAAATATGTTATACATTGGAGCACACCACCCTATACGCCATACATTGCGGGTATATTGAAAATTGTAGCCAGGACTCTCTGATATGTATAATAATTATTTGTTTATTGAGTGGCACTTAATGCCACTCCGTACTTAATGCCCCTCTTTGCCCTAAATGTTATCCAAACGGTTACATTTCAACCCGTACTGCAAAAAAATCCAAAAGGGGTTTTACGCGCAAAAACTTGGTATTTTACACTCATTATGGTCTACCATATTTAAATGATTTGAAGAGAAAAATGACATGTTGAAAGTGGACTTCCCACTGATGTCACCATTCCGCTTATAGTAAATTACAGATGGTGGTGTGCTTGTTATAAAAATTGTACTAAGACCACTATTTTATGATACTTATACTAGTTTTAGCTAGTTTTGCCTATTAATAGTGTAAATAGATATAAATAACAGATGATAGCCCCATACGTTATTTTAAAGAAAATTTTGCATTTTTAAAATTGGTGGTCTCTAATGCCCCAGTACTAATTTTTCAGTGAAATTTAGGTGATTTCCCATGTATGAATCAAAACAAATGTTCTGAATTTTAAAGCTCTTACTTATTTTATATTATAATATAATGGGTTTGTAGTAGGCCTAAGTTAGATTACCCAACAATGACATTTGAGGGTCAAATCACGGTAATAAAGTGAAGTTAGACATGTTAGAAGTGGTCTTTAATGCTCCATATGTACTTTGATGTTGCACTCAAGAAGACAAGAAATAAAAAACTAACCAACAAAAATTACAAGAAAATATGAAGACGGACTAAAACCAAACCATTGGTGAAAAAGACAATGAAGCAAAAAGTGGACAATGAAGCTGATCCTGACTAATTACTTTTCATAAACAAGTGCGCACTAATACTTATCAGTTTAAGCTAACTTGAATAGTTATGTTATGATGAACAAGAGCACCAATGGCGCTGTGGCTCTGTGCTTTTTTGAATGTGAAAGTAATTGCAGTCGAATGTGCAACAGGTGAAATCATATACATTGTATGTGCCAGATCACACGCAATCATACATCTTGCTGGTTGGTAGCTATATCTTATTTGCAGAGCATAATACATCCATCAATAAGTTTCATATCCACATGAGGTTTTAGTAATTTGACCACAGATGACCCCTGAGTGACCTTGGATGACCCCAAAATGACATTCCAAAAATTTGGCTTGAAATGTTGACTGTACCCACCAAGTTTCATGCCCATGCGAGTTTTTAGTAACTTAACCTCAGATGACCCCTGGGTGACCTCGGATGACCCCGAAATGACCTTCCAAAAATTTGACTCTAAATGTTGACTGTACCCACAAAGTTTTATGCCCATACAACAGTTTTTAGTAATTTGACCTCAGGTGACCCCTTGGTGACCTCAGATGACCCCAAAATAACCGTCTGAAAATTTGACTCTAAATGTTAAGTGTACCCACCAAGTTTCATGCCCATACAAGTTTTTAGTAATTTGACCTCGGGTGACCTCTTGGTGACCTTGGATGACCCCGAATGACCGTCCGATAATTTGACTCTAAATGTTGACTGTACCCACCAAGTTTCATGCCCATACGACAGTTTTAGTAATTTGACCTCAGATGACCCCTTGGTGACCTTGGATGACCCCAAAATAACCTTCCGAAACTTTGACTCATAATGTTAAGTGTATCCATCAAGTTTCATGCTCATACGACAGTTTTTAGTAATTTGACCTCGGATGACCCCTAAGTGACCTCGGATGACCCCAAAATGACCGTCAGAAAATTTGACTCTAAATGTTAACTGTACCCACCAAGTTTCATGCCCATACGACAGTTTTTAGTAATTTGACCTTAGATGACCCCTGGATGACCTCGAGTGACCTTCACCCACTAACCAATACAAACTTGTTCTGTCTGGGGTCAAGATGCACCCGCCCACCAAGTTTGAAGAATGTGCGACCCCTAGTCTCCGAGAGAAAAGGTTTTTGCATATTATGCATAAATTATGCAAATTAGGTAGGTAATTACCATATTTTGCGCTGAAAATCGAATCAGGTCGAGATCCTCTGGTCATGCTTCCCCCACCACGTTTCATCATCATAGGGCTTAGCATTCTTACGGATCCCCAGAAACAGCTTCACAAGGCGGATTTCTTCAGATTTCCAACCATTTTGTAGAAGCGTTCCGCATAAATTATGCAACTTAACAACTAAATGCGCATACTTTTCGCCAAAAACTAATCAGGTGATCAGCAGGTGTGTATCATTCCTGTCACAAGGTTTCGTTACCATGCACCGCTATCAATTTGCGCTGATATTCGCATAAATTATGCAAATTAGCTATGTTAATTTGCATATTTTCACCGAAAACATACAATTACGGAGCAAACTTGGATACCCTTCCTCCCACCAAGTAGCGTCCCCGTAGGTCTTACGGTTCCCCAGATACAGCTCCGGACAAACATTCGGACATCCCACCCCCACACACAGACGGAAATAGTGATTACTAAGTCCCATCCTGAACAAAGTTCAGAAATGAAATTTTATCAATTTGCGCTGATCTTTGCATAAATTATGCAAATTAGCTATGTTAATTTGCATTATTTTTCACCGAAAACATACAATTACGGAGCAAACTTAGATACCCCTCCTCCCACCAAGTAGCGTCCACGTACTGCGTAGGTCTTACACTGTAAGTTACAGTTTCCCAGATACAGCTCCAGACGGACACACGGACATCCACACCCCCGGACAGACAGAAATACTGAGGCGAGACAAAAATGAAATTTTATAACAAATTTTTGTGACTTGAGATCATTTGCATTTTTTGTAAACACCAAAACTGTTCTGTCCTGACATGTCTGTTGTGTCATGTGTGTTGAACCCGGTCCAACCGAACAATCGTAAGTTCTGTTCGGATCTGGATCTGCCTGGTCTGGATGCTGTACTCCGATTAAGCAGGACTAGCCTACATCACATCAGTGTTTATTTCTGATAGATTTCACTTCATGATTTTTTCTTCAATTTCATCACTTACGAAAGTACAAAAGTAGACAATCTAGTAGTCAGTATAACCTCGGAGCAGTTCGTGTGAGACCTACGTACATGGAATAGTAGTACATGGCTTCCGAATTTGGAACTTCACATGTTCAACTTGTCATGCCGGTCGAGTCCCGCGTTTACAACTAAAATCAAACCACTTCTATATTAAGTCCATCGCTGAATTTTACAAATAACTTAAATAAACATCTTTATATTTAATAAAAAAATATTATGGTATGCTCGTAAATGCTTCGGAATGACATTTACCAGAAGCTCATGAGCTCAGAATGGTAAACAAACTAGCGTATTTTCACCTCGATTATGCACCGTAGCTCTCTGTGGTTGAGTTTGCAAGGTCAGTGGGTCAGTGAACTTAGTCTCCTATGCAGCCAGTTTGGTTACGCTCCCTCCACAAAAATGTTTGTGTGGAAGGGCGGAATCAAACTGGCTGCTGTGGAGACTACTGCAAGAATCGATCAATCACACAAAACTGTTTGCTGATTGGTTCAGAAATGGTGATGTCATCAATCAAGAAAAACTAATCGATTTATTGGTTCAAAATAGCCTCATAGAAAAGTACGAAGTTTGTTGAGCATCGCAGCTTATCGGTAAAAACGTGACCTTTAACAAAAAAATCGGCACAGTGCTTTCGTACTGCACTTGCGCAAGCCAAATAGTCCCCCAGAAAAGTCATTTGTTCAGATTTATTCGGGGATTTATTCAAGATTCAGACATGTTCTTGACTGTTTTTTGACATTCCTTACCTATCTCTTTATTTAAATTATAAAGAAATAGTGAAGAAAAGTTAAGAAGTAGTCAAATAATTTCTGATCTGAACTAAATCTTAAGAAATGTACCTCCATTGGTTTCCGTCTGTATTACGCATCTTAAATTATACAGACCAGAATAATCTCTAGCACACACAGGGAACCAAGATGTAACTCGATTATCGTGACTATTTTGGTCTTTTTTACCCAAAAATAATACTTTTATCGCCTGAATTTCAATAAAATCTGGAGTGCAATCGATTCGAAAATAACTTAGCCAAACTTAGAAACGAAACTTAAGTCTTCATATCAGTCATTAAATGATCCTTAGCATAAAAACCAACAGCGTATTGTGACCTGAAAATGAATGCTAGTTAGTTGCATGACAAAGGCACTGATAAGCTCCGCTCAGAGCCAAAAACGGAACAAAGACGCGCAAAGCTAAATGATGTTATTTTGCCTTCTGACATTTTTTTTCACCGTTTACATAAAATCATTTTTCTGGTCCGAAGTCATATTATGTATTTTGATGTTGCACTCAAGAAGACAAGAAATAAAAACCAACCAACAAAAATAACAAGAAAATATGAAGACGGACTAAAACCAAACCAGTGCAAAAGACAATGAAGCAAAAAGTGGACAATGAAGCTGATCCTGACTAATTACTTTTCATAAACAAATGCGCACTAATATATACATCATTGCTAACCCAGCAAACACAAAACGTTTTCGACATCATTCGCAAAAGGTTATAAAAGGTTGTCAGAAAACGTTTAAATGTCGGGTTATATAAAGGGTACATTAATGGTATAAAACGTTTTCATAACATTAAATAACATTTTTTGGTAATTTACTGCACAGCAAACACAAATGTTTTACAGAAAACATTTAAATGTTGGGTTATATAAAGGGTAAAACGTTTTTGAAAACTTGGTCAAAATCATTCTAAACAGAATGTTATTTTGGGGTTGAAAAAATATTTTGCAAAAAATGTTTTCCCAAAATATTTACAATAACGTTTTAAAAATGTTTTCACGACCTTTATATAACCCGACATTTAAATGTTATTAAAACGTTTTGTAAAAAACATTTTAAGAACATTTCTGTTTTTGCTGGATGCAAATATTTTAACATAATGTTATTTAAGTGTTGACAAAATATTTGGCCAAAAATGTTTGCAAAAAATAGTTTACAATGACATTTCGAAAACATTTTTAAAATATTGTTGTAGTGTGTTTTTATACAAAACGTTTAAAACGATTTCATGACCTTAATATAACCCGACATTTTAATGTTATTAAAACGTTTTTACCTAAACCAAATGCCAAAATATAACGTATTTAAAACGTTTTAAAAACGTTTTTTGTGTTTGCTGGGAACTTGAATAATTATGTTATGATGAAAACTTTACATGAAATCATTTTTCTGGTCCGAAACGATGGAGCATTTGGGGGGGGGTCCGAGGTGGAGCTATTTTTTTGTGCTCAGATAGCTATACAATGATTTTAATTTTTTAAAAACTACTTAGCTCCCTTCATATCTAATCAGTGGTGCGTCCCTTGTTAAGATAGAGAACAGTTGCGTAATATCATAGAATAATTCCTGGAAGAGGTAATCCCAAATTAGCACCTGCTGCATAATTGTCTTATGAGTAGCCCTTTTACAGCACTACATTAATTAATTAATTATTATTATTAATTAATTAATTGCTATTCTTACACGGGGCACCTTTGTTACCAATTGACATTTTATTGTGAAATGTCATTGTACAAGGAATACATAAAAAAAATTCCACATAGCCCCCGAATGAAAAGTATTTAATTATCTATGCAATCACTCAAAAAGTATTTTGTGTGAATTTTACATCCGAACTAGGTGCTATTAAATTTTATGAGCCTTTTTATTTTACATGTAAAGTCTATGGGGGTGACGATTAGAAATGGACGGCAATATTGAAAAACCCTCATTTTACCGTATGTTATAAATGGTGAAATAGGCCCTACTTGTTATCGTCGTTACGTTATGATGCTCAACTTGCCAGGTATTCTATAAAGGAAAAATATTACGGTCAATTTTTACAGTGTAGTATTCTTTTTTTTGATTTACAAACATCTTTACCCTAAATGTCTTATAAAAATAGGTATATTCATGTGTATACAAGAATCTTTTAAATCAGTATTAGATATTAACTTAGTTCCAGCAAAATTGAAGCCCCTGCGGTATCATCAAAGACGTAATATCATTTCATGATTTAGCTCTTCTGGTTATACTGCTTCAATATGTCTCCTCAATTATTTAATATATCCATAGGCCTATATATTATCAATTTACAATTATGAATAATACCAAACGAATAACTCACATTTGTTATGTAAATTATATACAATGCATGCGTCACACATTACGATCAACAAAAATTCGATTTCTGGTTCAGTGATCGACCTCAGGCAATTCAGTCAAATCTTTTATGTACGTGTATTTATTTTGCCAATGTACGGGTTAAAAATCAGCACGTTTATACAGTATGTAGTATACACACATGCTAAATAGCGGAATTAGATTGAAGGAAAAAACAGTTCAAAATTATGATCGTGCAGTAATTTGCTCTGAATACTAAATAACATAATATTAGATGCAGGTGTGCCTAATTTGTGTGTAATGATAGATTCTGTGTAAAAAGCACATGAATCATGGCTGATGTTTCTGATGAGGAAGATTTCGAAATATGTAAGTATATATTGGATGTTGTACACGGTTATACATTCAACAACAACTGTATAGGCCTATAACTCACTCACTGTAGAATTTATTATATACTATGTGTTTGTTTTGGTATTTTTTGGTCATTGATAATTAGCTTAAATTTAGAACGGTGATAGTAAAAGTAGGCCTATTACATGACTTGGGCTTCAATTCCGATGAATATTTACAATTACACTGAACACGTAATAAGCTCCGATATACATACTGTTAAATATGGGATAACTATATTTACCATGAATTTAACTCAGGTGTAAGCCTGCCTTTCCGGTCATCTTTCTGCCGCGAGCAGACAGTAGAGAGCAAATTGGCTTCTCTCTGGCATATATTTTAGGCATATTGTCGTAGTCTTCTCAGAGAAGATGAAGTCTCATCTTCTCTGGTCTTCTTAAGCATCTGTTGTTTTCCTCATCTGGTAACTTCTCACATGCTTGCGTCTTTCTGCTCTAAGTGCCTTCTGTGTTAAACCATAACCACAAAGCTTTCTTCTGCTTGGGTTTTCTGTCAGCATGGTCATGCTGATACACGTTGTTTGTTAAAATAGGGTATGAAGATTGGACTTATGTTTTTATAATTCAAGTATAATCCTAGGGCAATGTCTGGTGTTATTTTTAGGCGATACGCCAATACAGTACAGAAGGGCGCGGGGTCAATTATGTAATGACTCAACTGTCCCACTTACCCCCAACACTTTGGGGGTAAGTGGGACACATTCTGGAGTAGAGGTAAATTTGACACATGTAGTTTTATGATATTATTACATTAAGAACATATTTTGAAACAATGCATATTTATATTGGAGCATTTGGCCATTATTAACATAATTATACCAAAAAATAGTAATACTAGACTATCATTATGTTTATTAATTTCATCTGAATACATGAGGCAGATTTTTTCTTGGTTTTTAGTGACAAACCCCCCAAAAAGCCCACGATTTGCGATTTTCAGCCACAAAATCAATAATCAAAGCATTCAATAGGAGTGTTCAGTATTAATTTCATTTTTGAGCTTGTTGGCGACATTATATGCAATTTAGTAATTTTGTTATTTTTTGTATCAAAAATTACAAGAACCACTGTCCCACCTACCCCAAGCGGATGGGGTAAGTGGGACACCATACCAAATAATGGCCTAATCATGCTAATTGGCTCCTTTGTGTAATTTCATCATGTTTTTCTGCTATCAGGCTTGTAAAAAGCATTCTTTTTTTATGGTAAATGAAATATATTATCTTTCAATTTGTCCATAATTGTCAGCAAAGATTTTCAAGTATTTGGTAATAAATAGGTATAATTCCTCAAAGTTGGCCGCCACATCAAGGTAGTGTTGGTCTCAAACATCTCCAGCAGCTCAAATACCAAATAAACTTCAATATCGAAGAGTAAAATTATAACATACGTACATATTTGCAATGGGGTAAGTCACGTCACCATTCGGTATCGTATTGGTGGATTTAGTGCTGCAATGAAGATGTAGTATATAGTGAGTGTCCCACTTACCCCACTGTCCTACTTACGGCCATCTTACCTAGCTTATGGATTCATTCTTGGTCGTGCTCCATGCTTGGATTTACTGTGCACCCAGCTCACCTGTAATCCATCTCGGTTGTTCCAGCACTTGACTCTACCAGGTATTTTAGTTCCTATCTTAACATGCCATGATCATTTGTCCCCAAGTGAGCTTGGATTTTTATTTTATCTATAGGGCCTACTCAGTGGCGTAAAGTCACAGGGGCACGGGGGCACCTGCCCCCCCCATCGATCTGAAATTTTTAAAAATCCCATAGGAAAATCATTGCCGAAAAACGGCTTGTGTCCCCCCCTCTCAGACCCGGTGCCCCAATCATGGTCGGACCCCACCCCCATGTGATGAACCACGCTACGCCATACCACAATACTACTACTAAAACTATCTACTCATCACAAATTTTTTCTTGAAATTTTAGTACTTCCAGAGGAGCGTGAATTCCAGGAAGCTGCGCGAAGTGGAAATGTGAAGCTGGTGAAGACCTTCATCAGGAATAGAATCAATGTCAACTGTATGGATGAGGTACAGTATCCTGTTTGGTCATCTTTACACGAAGACACCACTTGTCCTCTCAGAATCATTAATATGCTACCGGAAAAACTCGATAGTTAGCATAAGTGCTTACTATCGAGCGCTTTTGAAAACATGAAATTGTACCAAAGTCTGGCGCTTTACCAACTGAGCAGTGATTTGCTCAAAACTCCTTACACTTTTGTGGATGGAGCACTTCATGTTTGCATGTTTTAAAAGCGCTCGATAGTAAACACATATGCTTACTATCGAGTTTTTACGGTAGTCCTATGCATGCGGTGGAAAATTGGCCTCGATAAAAATGCGTTTCCATACATGACGACCAATCTAATCAAACAAAATATTGTATAAATCAACAGAAAGATCGCACATCACTTCATCTAGCGGCTGGACAAGGACATACAGAAGTGATCGAAACATTGGTTGACTCAGATGTGAGGATTGACTTCGCTGATAAGGTGAGACAAAAATGATAAAAGAGAAGTAAGCTTATGTGCGTCGTCTATGAACTATTAATAGTCATTTGAATGACAATATAAGTGAAAATTAGTGAAATTAACCTTTTAACACCCATGTTTTAATAGCAGATTTTCTAACACATGCATAAATTGGGAATAGTCGTGATAGCTATTGTCTTAATACATTTCGATGCTTTATTGAGATTTGTCAGATAAAAACACTGGGTAAAAACACCACCTTGTAAAGTAAATTCCTAAACATTTTGATAATGGGTCCGTTGTAGACCTTATCATACACATTATGCTTTTAACATGTTTTGAATATTTTATTTGTGGTTTAGTATGGAATGAATGGCATTCTATGGGCAGCATGGTTTGGACAGAAGGCAGCTATAGAGTCATTGGTGAAATGCGGTGCAAACGTCAAAGCTGAAAATAAGGTAAGACTATAACATAATAGTTGCCGCGATAAGTACCCTAATTTTGTGTTTTCTTGTTTAGAAAATATGAGAGAAAATCCGAAATGTAGTTCAAAAAAGGCAAGAAGAAATATAAAACCTACAAATAACTTAAAACTTAAAACTTCTACAGCTTGGTCAAACGATGGTCCACTGTGCTGCTTCAAGAGGCCACGTAGATGTGCTACAGTACATAGTTACCGACATCCTGGAGGAAGACGAAGATGACGAAGAAGATAATGATCCTCCAGAGGAGTTAGATGCTGATCTTCCAAATATGGAAGACCAGACTAAGGTAATAAGGAATCGGCCCTGGGGGAATCGGAGGTTAATTTTGAAATGGACGGAGACGAAGGTATTGGTAATGATTCTTTGAGATCAATATTGATATTCCAAACTTACGGAGCATTACATATATTTATTTGAGTTGCATGAAAGCACGAAAATATCGTTTACTCAATGGAATTAAAAACATGGAGCATTAACGTCTAAACCATTTGAAAGTGTAATGACAGAACTTCTTCCAATGGTATTTTTCAAGACTGTCAAACTAATGCATTCTTTCTGGCTTCTGTTGTTAAATGTACTTAGAGTGTTGTTGTTATTGTTGTACAGCCTGCTATAATATATTGTTTTCTTTATTTTGTTCAATGTTTTACTGCATGTTGTGGATGGATAAACTTTGGCTCCTTTGGTTAAAGTGGGTTATGCATGGTAACATGGTTAGCAGTGCAACTCGACATTAGAGTGCAAGTTCACACATACTCGCTATATAAAAGCGCGCGTGATTGGTCAAGAGCCGGGCATATAAACAACGTTTATGCCGGTGGCACGGACGTGCGATCGCGGCAGGGAAACAGAAGGAAATTCACGTTTATTTTTATATGTTATTTGTTATTATTTTGATGAAAATCACAAAATGTTCTGGTATGTAGGCCTATAAACGGTTCATTTTATCATGTTCATGACTATGAATGAACCTTTAAATTATATACGCACCCTTAAGGGTTCGGTCACCCACCTTTGCACATTATTTTTGTGGTGTGGGGCCTGAGAGCACATTATACACAGCAAATTGCATTATGAATACGAGGAATGTCCTTCTGATGTTGAAAGCGCTATGATCTACACTTTAAACATGTCAGGCCATTGTTGCAAACCATCTCAATGCTCGCTTTCAACTTCATGTGCAACGCTACCGTTTACGTCGAATAAAAATACTGTGTGTGTTTTGCTGTGCCAAAATAACGCATTATATTTATGTTAAGTTTGATAGATAAATTGCAGTGGATTGAAAGTTTAGTCTTTTATAATATTCATTTGCAGTGTTTTGAAACATGTGGCATGTGTCTATGACATACCACATAAAATCTGGTAAAGCCTATATGTTTTAATTTTGCAATATCATAACATTTTTGGGATTATTTACTTTGAAATCAAAGTTGATGTAAAATAAATTCAACTAACTTCCTGCCTTTTGTTTTTTATCTCGGACCAACAGAGGGCGTGCCAAATGTCAACATAATGCCAACTCATTTATAATACCAGGGCTCATTGGGCACTTGCCCGTTGATAAAGATGTAAACAGCCACTTGCCTGTGTATCTATCGTGCATGGCACGGCTGCGCGTTTTGCATTCACCTTGCAATTCAAAAGAGAAAAATGAAATACCGTAAAACCCCGTCTACAAACATATAGAGTGCTTCTAATGAAAGCTAAATTATTCCAGGTGACATTATGGAGTTTGAGCAAATAAATTACAGATCCAAGCATATACAAACAAGTACTATTGTGCGGTAGCCTATATTTACGCCTGGTTCGTATTAATTAAGCATTCATCAAAAACCCTATGTATGCTTGTAGACGATGTTTTACGGTATATATCAAGAACTAAAGTCATATAAAATACTGGTGGGCAACAGGGCAAGTTGCACACAATCAACCTGAGTGTAATGCAGGGCAAGTTGTTAAAAAATGTGCCCTGATATATGTATTATTTAAGCTTGTGTTTAACGTGTCCCGTTTATTTACCCATGACATAAGACCACGGAGAGTGCTGGTGCTTTTGGAACCATGTGGGGAGGAATAGGCAACGTTCTGGGGTACGTTTCAAATAAACTCCAAGGAGTTAAGCAACAGAAAAAGATACGCGATGAAAAGTCATACTTGGAGCAGAAACTTCCCGAAAAACTGGTAAGTTATTGGTTATAACATTCAAGGTTTATAGCAATATTAGCAAGTTGATTTTATTTATATTTGAGAGCAGGTCTCTTATTTTTATTCCTTGAAAAAGCAAAGTTTTGTCTTTTCTAAACGTCGGGCTTTTAACTTTGTTTATATGTTTTGTTGTGTTACTCCCCCATTGAATGTTGTGTCATATTTTCCCCATTTTTGATTTTATCCATTGCTAGTGTGACACTGTTTTATCCTTTTAGATCCATCATTTGGTTCCCCGCTGGTCAGTTGCAACATATTGTCCCTGTTTTTATATATTTATATTTGGTCATATGTCGTGAATTGGTACATCAATAAGGTAGAGTAGTTACGAATATTTTTTATTTTTTTTAGTTTGGACTTCAATTTAAGTTGAACGCACTTAACCTATTGCATGAAGTAAGGTATCACTTTATTGTTAATACTGTCGTCTTGTAAATAAAAAAATCCCCAGTTCAATCGGATGACAAATAAAACAGTTAGACTTTAAATGTTCAAGTAGTCAGAGGTGGAATCGGTGGAGGTGCAGTCGGTGGAGGTGCTGCCATAGAGTTTACACACAAATTGGTCAAAATGATGCCTTTTTAAAAGACTCATATCTGGGGGGTCTCAGCATTTTTTACGACATATCATAACTGGGCATCAACAGCAGAGACAAAAAAATCATTTAGAGGCTGCTGACGAGGAAGCACCCAGAAAGCGATTAACCTCCCTGCTGAAGCTGGCCCTTGATCTAATGGCTGGATTTTGGGCAGGAAGAAAATCCCATATATTGAGCTGTAGATTGTAGAAATGATCTTTTATGGCTGACAAGGTTTGATCTTGGGACTTCTACTGCTAGGTCATGTGACCTCACAGACAGTGGCAACCTGGGGTCATGGTCATGGATGTCTGACATCAGCTGACAAAACAACTCAGGGGCATACATACGAAAGAAGAGAATGGCTGCTCCAACTGCCCTGCGGTGGCCCAATGGCTGAACACGATGATCTTCAGACCAATGACTCGCATAGCTCTATTTTGGATGGAGTCAAGCTGAGCTAGCGAGGTGGGTGTTGCACCAATCCAAGAACCGCTAGCATTCCATTTTTGATCGTATCATGGCCTTGTAGATGAGAGCTCTCTGGGCAGGTAGAATATAAGGCGAAGCTCTTCTGAGGAGTCGCAGCCGCTGACCGACTGTCTTAGACATTTTGGTGACTACTTGGTTCCAGGACAAGTTGTTAATAATGCAAGACCTAGAAAGGTCCACGCTGTCAGCTTCAAAAGTAATCAGGATTAGATCTGGCTTTGAAGAAGGTGGAGTGAGGTGCATCCTTGCCTGTAGCGGTCCAATTTGATCTTAGACCTCTGATGTTTAACAGCCATAAATTCACATTCACATGCATTGCAATCAATTACACATTTAACTAACGAAATATTATTTGTAACAAAAGATTTAATTAATTGTTTAACTCAAGTGCTAATTAGTGCTAATCACCCATAGAGTTTACACACAAATCGGTCAAAACCGTGCCTTCTTTTAAGTGTCATATCTGGAAAAGTCCAACTCTTTGGTGTCTCAAACTTCAGATGTATTGTAAACAATAACACATTAAACTAATGAAACATTATTTGTAACCAAAGATCAACTTAAAGTATTAATTAAGTGTCAATTAATTTATTTTTCATTATTTAATAATAATAATTTTGGCCACCCTGTATATTTTTATGAGGATGGAAAGAATGATTTTTTTTTACTGAAAGCCCTATATCATGCCCTCTTAATGCAATATTTGTTTTTAATCAAATACTTTCAAAGAAAAATATTACCTGGGTATGTGAATACTCGAAAAATGTGTGATATTTTATGTTTCACCCTGTACATCTCATGTACACACCCTGTATAATAACATTTGATGTTGACATATTCTATATCCTTATATAAGTCAGCATTTTAAATATGTTTACTTCATGTCAATTTTATGTATAGAATAAAAGTTATGTTCATTTGAATCAGATTTGGTGACGTTTCTCTAAATTTGCAAAGTGTACCTTTTTTCATATCAACTTATGACATATGACCATTTTAAAAAGAAAATGCATTCATTGAATAAATATGTTGTGTTAGCGATATTATTACTAAATGTTTTATATAAAAGATGAAAAGTTATCCCTCATTTTCTAAATGTTCTCTTTTGAAATATAAGATTGTCGGCGACACCTTGATGCTACTGGGTTATAATATATAGGCCCTACTGCCTAAATTTAAGTGTTGGCAAAAAATAATTATTTTTAACCGGTACTAAAACCGATACCATTAACTGTGTTGTTTAGCACACGAGTTATTTTATTGGATATGTCGTTCAGATTTCCTAAAGAATATAATAATTCTTTTATTTCCCCCAATGCAAACAAAACCATGGTAGAGATCAGGTAAGGGTTTATAGAGACTGTGAAATACGTTGATGTGTTTGCAAACAATTTGAACTAATCGTGTGTAACATTAATTTTTGCGTTCTTTCATAAACTATAACCACAGATTTTATTTATAATCTGTGCTATAACATAGTTGTCAATTTTCATAGTGTTTCATTTATCATGTGCAGCGCGAAACAAGCAAATTTGCAGTTCGCGGCGGCGCCGGGATGGAGAAAATCACTTTGATTGCTATATTGTGCATGCTGGGTTCATTTGCATGTGTTTGAAATCAAATTCACTTGTGCACGAACAGTATAAGTCACTTCATTGGTTTCATTTTTGAAATGTTAACGGTGTTTCGGTGAATTGTTATACATCGAATCCCGATCGAATCAAAGTGTAATACAATGTCCCTTTATATATTGTATGTTGTATATCATCGTAATGTTTGTAAAATTTGTATAAGTCCGTTGATCTGGTTTTATGTTCTTTTGTTATATTGTATATAGGCCTACCGTAACCGTGTCTCTTACATGTTTACTAAATTCTCGTTATTCTTGATAGACTTTTATTCCTCCTTATGAACTATGACCTAACCATCCTAAATGTGTGAAACAATGAAATAAAAGTAAGACACAGGTAATTAAACAAATAATTAGTAAATTGCTATCTTATCTTCAAGGACAAGCAAATATTGATGTGAGTTTTGTCTTTACGTTTCAGGATAGCAAAACCCCACTGTTGATAGCTTGCGAGGCAGGTCAGTTAGCGGCATTAGAATTCCTCATCAATGCTAGGTGTAATAAGCTGGCCAGGACCGCTGTAAGTTGCTTTTTAGTTTTGTTATTTGTCAACTTATACGGTTTATTGCTCTTTCAGTTCCTTAGATTGGAACCGGGGACTGGAATGGAGGACAAAAAAAAATAAGACTAAATATTATGTTATTTGTGTATGTTATTAAAACGTCAGATCTAATAGCTTATGATTATTTCAATCCTTTATCCCCATAACTTTATTTATTTATTTATTTATTTATTTATTTATTTATTTATTTATTTATTTATTTATTTATTTATTTATTTATTTATTTATTTATTTATTTATTTATTTATTTATTTATTTATTTAATTATTTATTTATTTAATTATATTTTTTAATCTTTTGCCTTGCCCGTCGTAGTAATTATAATTTGGAATGAATATATAATTCCGACGATTTTAAATTTAAAATGAATTGAAACTGCTATATGGCTAATAAATAATAATATTAACCAATAAATAATAATATTAACCAATGTATCACTCTTATTGTATTCTTACTAGAATGGCTCAACCGGATTGCATTTAGCGGCGGCGAAAGGGCATCCAGAAATCCTTGCAAAATTACTGGAATGCGATATGGAAATAGACGTAAGAAATTCGGTACGTAATCCTTTGTCCAACGTAGGCCTATATTGTTTCTTTTCCTCCTTGTGTAAAACTACAAAGAACCCCATGAAAACCAATGGGGTTCTTTGGAGAACCAAACAAAATGTTCTGTTGTAGAATATTAAGCTTGAATAACCTTTAAAGAACCACTCAGAAAGAACCCATAAAGTGTTCTTAGTAGAAGGAAAAAATGGTTCTTCAGCCAAGAAATTGATTTTTAGAACTAAAGAGGGTTAACACTCTTTTCACTTTTCTAAACTAACCATTTTCTGGACCACCAAATACTTGAAATACATTTTGTAACGTGACAATCATTGGTAGCAATGTAGGTTTTCCATTTTCAGGACCACCAAATACTCGAAATACATTTTGTAGTGTGACCATCATTGATAGTAGGTATATCACCCAAAAAATAAGCGCAGCAGAAACATGTTATTTGACGCTTTTAATTGAATCATCGTTATGAATGCTTCAAAAAACAAAAAACGGAATTGAAATCGGATAATGCAAAGTGATGTAACGTCAACTTGAAGATACCCGGAAATCGGGTGAAAACCTGCCACAAATTGCTATAAATGGCAAAATGGTAATTTTTGGGATCTGTAATGCTTATTCGGACACTTACTTGAAAAGGTAGCATTGATTTAAGTATCACAGATTAATTGCATATCTTTCCGGACTTCGTTAAAGAAAACAAGATTAAAAAATCTCTCCTCGAATAAATGTAATAAATCCACCAAATATACAATTTTAGCCATTTTGACCAATCTGCAGACAAATAAAAGCTTAAAAAATGACTAAGTCCAGCTAATTAATATGCAAAAATAATGCCAACAGAGAACCGTACATGATATGAGGATGCGGTTTTTTTTCCACACATAAGTACCCAAAGTTCTTTCATTTGGTAACAAAAATACACAAAAGTCATTAATTATGCAAATTAGCTAATTACATCTAATTATATATTTATGCCATTCTTATGTTAATTAGGCATATGTAATTTTTACTTTTTTCAATGTTTTATTTATGTTTTATTCATACAGCATGATTTTGTCAAATATGAACCTGCTGTGATGTTGAATAAAGAAACTGCAGTTAATTGCCTAAGTGCACCGAGTTTTCAATTGGTATAGGGAAGTGTTTCACTCATTGTCCAAGGAAAAAAAAATACATGATAACAAACACTGGTATTTCAGACCGGTGGTACTAGGTCCTCTATTTCGAGAGACCTATATTTATTGATTTATGGACGATTTAAAAAATCATAAAACAGGTCTTAACTCTTAAACTAGGCAGTGTTTAATTTCGGCGGAGTTGATAGTGATTTAGGAAATGTTTCACCTACCATATTTTAAAAAGACAAATTATTGTGATCAATGAAACATAACGAGGAAATCGTTTTTTGACATGTATGTTTTCAAAAATTGGCCAACTTTGATCCGCGCGCTTTTTGATTCACTGTTATGTATGCGTGCACAGTATGACAGAATTATTGTGCAGCCACTGTGACATACCTATAATGATAGCAACGTAAGTTTTTCATTTTCTGGACCATCAAATACTTGAAACACATTTTGTAATGTGAAAATCATTGGTAGCAACATAGGTTTTCCATTTTCTGGACCATCAAGTACTTGAAACATATTTTGTAATGTGACAATCATTGGTAGCAACGTAGGTATTCCATTTTCTGGACCATCAAGTACTTGAAACATATTTTGTAATGTGACAATCATTGGTAGCAACGTAGGTATTCCATTTTCTGGACCATCAAGTACTTGAAACATATTTTGTAATGTGTCAATCATTGGTAGCAATGTAGGTTTTCATTTTCTGGACCATCAAGTACTTAGAAACATATTTTGTAATGTGACAATCATTGGTAGCAATGTAGGTTTTCATTTTCTGTACCATCAAGTACTTAGAAACATATTTTGTAATGTGACAATCATTGGTAGCAACGTAGGTATTCCATTTTTTGGACCATCAAGTACTTGAAACATATTTTGTAATGTGACAATCATTGGTAGCAATGTAGGTTTTCCATTTTCTGGACCATCAAGTACTTGAAACATATTTTGTAATGTGACAATCATTGGTAGCAATGTAGGTTTTCATTTTCTGGACCATCAAGTACTTAGAAACATATTTTGTAATGTGACAATCATTGGTAGCAACGTAGGTATTCCATTTTCTGGACCATCAAGTACTTGAAACATATTTTGTAATGTAACAATCATTGATAGCAATGTAGGTTTTCATTTTCTGGACCATCAAGTACTTAGAAACATATTTTGTAATGGGGCAATCATTGGTAGCAATGTAGGTTTTCATTTTCTGGACCATCAAGTACTTAGAAACATATTTTGTAATGTGACAATCATTGGTAGCAACGTAGGTATTCCATTTTCTGGACCATCAAGTACTTGAAACATATTTTGTAATGTGACAATCATTGGTAGCAATGTAGGTTTTCCATTTTCTGGACCATCAAGTACTTGAAACATATTTTGTAATGTGACAATCATTGGTAGCAATGTAGGTTTTCATTTTCTGGACCATCAAGTAGGCCTACTTAGAAACATATTTTGTAATGTGACAATCATTGGTAGCAACGTAGGTATTCCATTTTCTGGACCATCAAGTACTTGAAACATATTTTGTAATGTGACAAGTTCAAGTTCAAGTTTATTTCACCATCAATTCACAATCATTGGTAGCAACGTAGGTTTTCATTTTCTGGACCATCAAGTACTTGAAACATATTATGTCATGTGACAATCATTGGTAGCAACGTAGGTTTCCCATTTTCTGGACCATCAAATACTTGAAACATATTTTGTCATGTGACAATCATGGTAACAACGTAGGTATTCCATTTTCTTTACATTCTGATATTCATCATGGAATGCAAATGATATCGTCTGCGCTCTTCAAAATTTATGTATAAAATATCCGACCCAGGCAAATGTTAGCATCCGAAGTTCCTTGAGAATAAACAAACAAAAAGCAATTCACTTGAATTCATTGTTTGATTTTATTTTGTAATTAGGAAGGTAAAACTCCATTGCACATGGCAGCTGAAAATGGTCACGGAGACGTGGTTGAGCTGTTACTTCAGAGAAAAACAAATGGCAATATCAAGTCCAGTGTAAGTACAATAGGTTGCAGAAAAATTAAAAAAATTCCTCTCCAAATTATACTTTTTAAGAGGTGGGGTATGAACGTTTGGACAGTATTTATTGTGGGACATAAGAGCACATCAGACATATCGAATTGCATTCTGTATACGAAGAATGTCCTTCGGATATCAAATAATTTTGATTTTTTGAAATTCGCAATGTAATACATATTTTATGGCAAATCATTAAAAATTGATATTTTTGATATTTAACAGTACTCGAAGTAAACTTTATAAATCTGAGGATTTATACTTGAAGTGTACATGTAGGTGGGATGAAAAGCCGACGATCAATTGAAAATTGTGACTGGCCTTTCGTATTGAAGATATGGATTTTTTTCACCAAAACACACTTCGAGGACTGTTATATATCAAACATGTGAAAAATATCAAATTTTAATAATTTGTCATAAAATTTGTATTATATCGTGAACTTCAAAAAATGAAAATTATTTGATATCAGAAAGACATTCTGCGTATTCAGAATGCAATTCGACATGCCTGATGTGCTCTCATGTCCCACAAAAAATACTGTCGAAACGCTTAAAACGCTCATTCCAGATCTGTTAACCCAGCAAACACATAACGTTATCACATTATTCGTAAAAGGTTAGAAAAGGTTGTCAGAAAGCTTTTCAATGTCTGGTATATAGCGGCATTCAGAATTTTCATGCAGTTTTAAAACTATTTTAGTCAAAATTTCTGCAACTTTTTAATTTCAGCTTGTTTTGGGTACTCTTTGCCAAATTTCACGCGTATTTTCAGGTTCTTTTATAGGAACGTGCAGTTTCATGCCTGAAAAGGATATAAAAGGCATAAAACGTTTTCATAACTTTCAAAAACATTTTTGAAAACTTACTGCCAATTTTTCTTCCACAATATTATTTAAATGTTTGCTGACAAGATATGTGGTAAAATAATGTACAAAAATATTTTACAATAACATATTGACAACACTTGTTTTGTAGTGTGTTTTCATACACAACATTTTAAAACGTTTTCACGACCTTTATGTTAACCAAAACCCAAAATTAACCCGTTTGAAACGTTTTAAAAACGATCTGTGTTTGCTGGGAATTCCCGCTTACAATTTCTTGATTTTATAGTCAAAATAAAAGGCAAAACTGTACATATATTGAAATCTTGATGAAATAACAGTTAATAAAGGTTATAACAGTTTTCTAACTTAAATTTTATTATTATTGCTCTATATTCCCTATGCATGCTTTGCTTGTAGGAACGAACGGTGAGTTACGGGGTAAACTAAACTATATAACAATATCCATCGCTCTGAACACACAAAAATTACATATTTATAACAAGTCATGGATAATAAAATTATTAACAAAAAAATATATAAAGTTCTCAATGAACGATGTAAAAAGTTTATCGCTAATTGGGCCTATTTGCATGAATAACTCCACCCTCTCCCGGCTGATCATATGTTTATGCGTTTGACAGAGTGCCGAATCTGGATTCATCTCCTTGTTAAATTCATGTTCGAACAGTATAAACAGCGTGGCGCTGCGTCATTAACTAACCTTCTATATCCTCTTTCACTCACCTAATTATTTTTAAGTTTTAATTTTTAATTATGCTGGCATCTATCTCTAAAGCGCTGATCCGATGTTTGCTAATTTATGATAATTTATGCGTAACATGAATTTAACAAAGAGGTAAATTCAGATTTAATTCGGCCGTCTGCCAAACTCATGACGATATATCGGGGGTTCAGAACCAGAAAGGCGCAACTCACTATGACCAACTCTCACAAAATGAGCATAAAGTTGGTTCCATGCTTTGGTCTTCCACAATGTCCTTTGTTTTCTCTTCATGATTTATGGACTGTGTCCTCTATAGTGCCCTGGCGACTTTATGCTCATTTGGAGGAGCAAGTAATTGTGAGTTAAGTCTTTCTGGCTCTCAACCCTTGATATAGAATCTACTACCCTACATAACTGTAGTCCTACATCATGTATCATTACCAGCATTCCTGATGTTTCTTGTATTTCGGAATTTGAGCCATAGGGATGGAAAAATCATTCGAAGCGATGAATGTCATGTATGAAATGGTATAGATGCAATCATATATCTGCTGTGGTGTGATGTTAGTGTGTCATCATCTCAATCCGAGTTCTGGTATCCTATCTACAGATGCTCCACTTTTGATGTCATAGTTAGGCTATCTAATATACATCATTCTTTATAATCTTATTCAATGTCTTCTTACAAATAGGACTAGTGGAACTATCTGTTTCAGTAACATTGACGCCATGGGTGGGAAGGTAGGATGTGGACCGGGGCATGTGTTGTTAGCAAATAATTATGGTTTGTCAAAAGGCCTAAATAATCTAGCGTTACAGCAGTTTGATTTTCTGAAATTGATATCATATTACTATTCACAATAAGCTACAATTATATAGGCCTATATCAGATTGATCATTAGGTGACACGATAGCTGAAAGAGAATAGTTTTCACAAAATACAAACAAACAAACAAACAACGGGACAAAATGTCAAAGAAAACAATTAAAAAAAACCTCCCGCCAAACAAATGGAACAATATCAACGTGGCAATGTACTTGTTTTTTAGTCTGATATAGAGCGGTCTCTTATTTGCTCAAAGTTATATAATCTGTGAGTGTTGGTATCTGAGGCGGTCAAAACCTGTTTTAACCAGCAAACTCTAATGCCAATATCTACATCAACTTCATTGGTGATAAACGACGCATTATTCCCCGCATTTGCCTAGCTGAACTTTGATAACGTTGATTCAACAATATTTTAAACTACGCAATGGTATGATATCACCATCACACCCGGGCATCACACTAACAATAATTGATAAGGATACTCCTACTAGGCCCCTATATGCCTATTTAATATTCTAACAGCACCTGATTGGCGCAAGAGACGTTTCAGTGAGTTTCAATCTAGCACGCCAGCATAATTCACTTTGTCGATGGTAAAAGAACCAGAGGGCAGTGTATCAGTTAGCAAGCATTTAGTGACAAGATTGGATCTCGTCTACAGCTACAATCACTATCATAAAAATAAACAGTGTACTTCGGTTATATTTTTAAATGCGCTTTTATAAATACGCACGTGACCCATGGGCACGACATACCAAGACCAGCAAGCGTGACTAAATCCTCATGCATTGACCACTATATACAGAAAGGGATAGGAACTCTATAGATAAATATCATCAAATTTAAGTACTAATTGAATAGCAAAATTATTACACATTTTGTAATTCCGAATTTGTAATGTGTTAGCAAAAACAATATTTGAAAGTATTTGACGACGGAAAAAAATATTCAACGACGAAACGTTTACAATATAATCTCAAAGTTGTACAAAATTGACAATTTTGCTGCACTGCAGTCTCACGTTGTTCGGCCTTTATGTATAGGAAGACCATTCGCTATGTAGAAGGTCACTTCGAGACTTACTGTCTATATAAAGCTGTGGTCACGTGCGTATTTATAAAAGCGCCTTTATAAATATAACCGAAGTACACTGATAAAAAAATAATAATTATTCAAATTGTCATAAATGTAATATTGTTGATTTGATAAACCCAACAATTCAACAGTTGGCACGAAAACAATATAGGCTATAATAATGATCAATTATTAACAGGTTTTATTATTAATACAAGGAGAGCAAACTTGTAATTCTGCGACTAAATGCTAAAACTTCGGAATAAACTTTTTGCAACTTCTGTTTGTTGCACGCGGCCGGTCGAAAAAGGTTTTCTAACCTTCGATTTGCCTAGTTGACAACAGAATGCATTTGATCTTACTTGAATAACAACAGTTGGCTATATACGGCCAGGGTTGTTGACTTTGCCCAACACAAACTTAATTTACAAAACTATCCATTTAACGATGGGGCTAAAGACGTTATAGTAGTTGATCATAGATTTCAGAACACTGACCGAAGCAAATCGAGAACTATTTCAACAAACTACATAGATGTCCGTGTTTTAAGGTTATAACTCTACATCCTGCATAAGTGTACAGCCTTTATATGGTTGCGTGTTTCTTGTTATTCGTTGCAAAGACAAGGATAGAATAATGCATCAATGTGAATATATCCCGGGGGTCACTCCCATTGTGGCCTGTACACCATCCGCGATAATCAACTTTTGAAAAGCACCCTAAACAAGGATTTAACCCTTGGCTAAAACGACACCCTAAACAGGGATTTCATTCCTAACATCAAATTTCATACCCTAAATTTCATTTCCGCGTAGCAATTTTGCTACCCTTTTTTCCAATTTTTCATGTTTTTGACACCCTAAACGCGATACGCGCGTATCGTGCCTACCCACGAAAAACGACCCTTTTTACGCGTTTTCATTATCGCGGATGGTGTACAGGTCACAATGGGAGTGACCCCCCCGGGGAATATATAGAAGTTGAAGTTGTACTAATATACGCTTCATCAATTGAATTTGTTAAAATTGCGATCACCCAATGGGTTCAATATTGTCATGTACTATAGGCTTTAGGCCTATATGCATTAGCCTACACAAAGAAGAACATAATAAAACAGTATAATCATGGAAATAGTAATCATCTACTATTTCCATGGTGTAATTTACACCATACAGGGGTGAGGATTTCAATGCTCATCTAAACAGGGCACTGTTTTTACACATTCACGAGTTGCTTCACAAAATGACATCTGTATGAATACATTGGGTACAGAAACTCATTTTCCACAGCATCACATTTTTAGTTTGGCTTGTTGAATGAAATTTATTGAACTGTGCCATTGACCATTGGCTCAAAGTGTTGCCAGTCTATTTTCATTCCAGATTCTTTCTGTTTTCCTGATAACTTTTAGGTGAGGTCATCATTCGCTCATTTCCTTAGTCTTGTCATTCGTGTTAATAATCTCACCTTTTTGTTGATAACATCAAACACTTCACTTCTCAACATGTTCAACAAGAGAGTTCTAGTATATAACATGTAGTAGCCAGATAGGAATCGGCAGGTGCACAAAATAGTCCCGCTCTAATAAACGTACCTGTAATAGATAAGTGGGACGTATCAAATATGGCTTTTGGTACATTTTCAGACACAAAGGGGAGGACTATAAATTCTTGACACTGATATTCTGAGATTGAGAATAAGGTGTATTCGTGGATTCCAATTTGAACCCACGCTGGAATTTGTGCAATGCAAATTAAGGTATAGAGCAGGAGTCAAGTCGAAAATTCGAGAAAAATAGTCCCGCTGTAATAAACGTACCTGTTAGATAAGTGGGATGTATCAAATATGCTTGGCTTTTGGTGCATTTTCAGACAAAAAGGGGAGGACTATAAATTCTTGACACTGACATTCTGAAAATTCGGCATGTACATTCCCACTTCAACACGGTACATTTTTACACCCAGGAAAGTATGACCAGTAATCCCAGCAAGAGAGCACCCCTCAAAAGCAACAACAACAACAACAAAATACCATTGGAATAAATTAAAAGTGAAGGATAAGTCAACAATTGTCATTAGGTATCTTTAGTTATATCTTTACAAAAATGCGAAAAATCTGATTTTTGAGATTTGTTATATTTCTGAGTTAGTTAGTAAATAAATCTGAATTGATGTTAGTATAGATTTTGTTTGGACCTGTCGTGATTGATGTGTGATTTCTTTCTTGCAACACCTATTCGAAGCACTTCATTAGTCTACCACTCTCGATATTTTCTTTCAGTGGCGTAGCTGGGATTTTTTCCAGGGGGTGGGGGTGGGGGAGCCTGTATGGGGCGGGGGCCAAATCCACCAATCAAAAATGGGGGTGGTACAACGCACCTCCATCGAAAAGAAAGTGTACATTCAGAGTAAAAATATCAAAGAAAAATAAAACAACAACAAAGGAAATAAGTTTAAATTTTGCAATACAGTGGCCCAAGAGGGAAAATGGTCAACTGGGTTATTGCCCCCCCTGGCAAAAATTGCCTATTTGGGCCCCGCCCCATAGTGCAAGGAAAAAGGAGGGAGGGAGTATTGCATGCCCCAACCAAAAATTGTCAGTATCGACACAAAATTGGCCGATTTAGTCATTTACCAATGAGCTATTTCAAGCTTAGGGCCGGATTTACCATTATACCAGAATAACCAGATGGGTCCGGGCCCAGCCCCCTAAAATTGCCTAATATATGGTAACATTGCAAAATTTTGCGCGCTTCGAGCGCACTGCCCTTTACGTAAAATTTACCTTAGGCTAAAATTGTCTGAAATTGGAAAATTGTTTAGCGCGCTAAGTTTAGCCAGGAAATTAGTAAGAATTATGGCCAAAATTCATTTCTATTAAGACCAAATTAGAAGCAAATTTTTCGCGTGGAGCGCGCAATTTCTTTGAAAAGTAATAACCCAGTTGACAATTTTCCCTCTTGGGCCACTGTATTGCAAAATTTAAACTTACTTCCTTTGTTTTTAAAAAAAATATTTTTCTTTGATATTTTTACTCTGAAAGTACACTTTCTTTTCGATGGAGGTGCGTCGCACCACCCGCACCTACCCCCATTTTTGTTTAGTGGGTTTGGGCCCCCGCCCCGTCAGGCTTGCCCCCCCCGGAAAAAAATCCCAGCTACGCCACTGTGTGAACCCCTAAGCAAAATAATGCCATGAGCATACTTTGCACATATAGGCCTACTAATTAACGTTTTTTACTATTTCTTAACTGATGTTTGTCCTCTCTGTGTATAAAACATTTTATCATAATTACCATTTCAGAGAAACTTTGGTGCAATTCACTTCGCAGCTAAGAATAACCACACCAATGTCATCAGAATATTGGCCAAATATAGAGTAGATTTCAACTTAAGATGTGAGGTATGTTTTTTTGTTTTTTTGTTTGCTTTTTATTTCTTTTTTAATCTAGAGGCCCACTTCCTAGAGGCCCACGGAAATGTTTATTTCTAAAGCCTTGGTTGGGGGATGCGGGGATGCGACGCACACTCCATTTGTGTCGTGTGTCCCCACTTACTCAAGTTGAGGTAACACCAAAAAGCTTTCTGTGCCGAAATGTCCAGATTCCCGTTAATTTGAGGGATATTTAGCCTTTTGAACATGTTAAAGTTCATGAAGGATGAATATAGTGTTGGGGTTAAAATTCTGGTTAGGTTGGGTCTATGGTTAGGATCACTCAGAGTTAGTTGGATTATGGTTTGGGTGGCGACCGGTATTCTCAGACTGTACTATCAAATAAGTATACAGGAGAAATATGCAGGTCTGTAGCCACAATTTGTTTTAGGAGTGCGGTGAGTGGTGGACTTTGATTTTTTCCTTCAAAAAAGCGCTGATTTTCAACCTTTTTTTATATTAATAAGTGGAACTGTTTTTCCGGATTGGCATTTTGGGGTGTGCGTCACACCCCCACATCCCCAGCTACGGCTTTAGAAATAAACATTCCACTTACAAAAATGTCAAGTGGATAGCTCGCTTCTTACATGTACACTGCGTATGGAATATTATGTCTATATCTTCGTTTTTAATGTTTTTGAAACTTTTGTTTTGAACAGTTTCAGAATGCAGCAATTCACATAGCCTCAGCCCTCGGCAATTGTGAAGCTATTGATGCCATTTTGGATGGGGGTGGAAATGTCAATGCCATGAACGAGGTGAGTTATCCCAATACAATGTGTACATATTTATAAAGTTTAATAAAGTCGATTTGATAAAACCGAGAATAGCTCATGTTCACGGGGCACCCATTACAAGATCACCCAATGGCACATTCCTGGTCAATACTAGCTATACCAGGAGGACCTGCTCTCACATCCCGGGCTATTATGTCAAATGCTTTTCATAAAATTGACGTTAAATGTTTCTTGTAACAAGTGAGAAAAGTGTGGGACTTTTAGTCTCACATGTGATGCATCGAATAGTATTTCAAAGAATTTATTGACAGACTAAATGTATTGACAGACTATATAGAGAAACTTTGCTGAAGTGAAGGTTCAAAAGTGGCAAGAAATAACAGTAATGTCATGTTTGTTTTCTAGCGGATCATGCATGGTTTTAGATTTTATGACATTGACTTTATAAATTACAATTATGCAGACTATATTCTTGGGCTTCTCCTAATTCCTCTCCTCCAATAAATTTTTCCTTGTTCTTATTCCTTATTCTTCCCCCTCTTCCAGTCTTCCTCGTTCCTTTTACTTCGTCCTCTTCCTCCTCTTATTCTTTTTCTTCTGTTCCTCCTTCTACTCCTTGTTTCGTTTTTGTCTTCTTCTTCTTCTTCTTCTCCTCCTCCTCTAATTCTTCTGTTTCTCAATTTCGTTTCTTCCCTCTCTTTTTGACCTCTCCTTTTCTTCCTCTTCGGTTTTCGAAAATGAAAAGGGTTTTGTATACCTTTGCCGTATTCACAAAGGTAAAAATGCTGAATTTGAACAAAATTGTGGGGTTTTTTTGCAGAAAAAGAGAACTGCATTGCACGAAGCCGTAGAAAATGGATTTACAGACGCTGTCGAGAAACTGCTGATTGGTGGAATTTATGTACCCCAAATCGACAAGGTAACTCCAATACATAGGCGTAGATAAGATAACGTAATTTGAAATATATTTGAATCAAATCCTTAGGGGCTGTGCAATAATTATTTACCCCCCCGGGGGGGGGGTAAAATTTCCAAACGGCTCGCCAAAATCGCTTGCCCCCCCCCCTCTCGGCCCGCCAAAAATTGCTTGCCCCCCCCTCTCGGCCCGCCAAAAATTCTTTGCCCCCCCTTGAACATGCCAAATTTTTGGGATCCCAATTTGCAAACCTTAAATGGTCTAGATGTATGTTGCGAGCGCAGCGAGCAGGAAAATTTGCATATTTAAGCGTTTCCGTACTGTTTTCCTAAGCCTTTTTAGACCGTTTTATTAAAAGGGCGCCCCATGAATGTGTGCCAAAAATCGCTTGCCCCCCCCTCTCGGCTTGCCAAAATTGCTTGCCCCCCCTTTCGGCTCGCCAAAATTTCTTGCCCCCCCAATTTTACCCTCCCCAGGGCTCATAATTATTGCACAGCCCTTAGCACAACAAGCCCGGCACAACAAGTGTCCTTATTTTCCTGGCTTATTTTATATAATGTTTGTGTGAAACCTTGCCGTAATTACAGTGTGGTTATTGAAACATTACGGTAATTCAGATCTGATCACGCTCAACCTCGTGTTAATTATTAAAAATATGATGCTCTACATATCTACATGGTGTACGAATACTTGTTAGTGAGACAGTTTTGTTGGAAGGAAGTCATCGCAATTATTGTATGTCGACAACTCTGCTTTTTAAGTGGGATTAAAATGATAGGTTTGGTGTAAAACATGGAAATGACTCTTTCCACCCCAACTCCTCGCAGAACCAGAAAGTGTTTACATCAATATGGAATTGGGGAGAGGGGATACCGATTCATATAAAGAACTTTAAACTTTTGAAAGAGCGCCATATTTTAAACATCGCCATTAACTGCATGGTATAGAGCGTGTGAAGCAGTTAAAATACCTGTGTAGATAAAAAGACATTCTGCTGATCAAAGAGCCTAAAGAAGGACACAAAAGTTAACACTCAACAGTTTTTAAACTATCCATGTCTGATGTCTCAGCTCCAGCGAAGGCTACAGAAGTGTGACCTTCTCTGGAGCTTAGACATGGACACGACTGAACATGCTGAAGGAAGAGGATGTCATATGGCCATAGATGTGGAAAAGATTGGAATTGTGAGTTGGAAAGACAAGAAGACACGTGTTAAATGACGTGGGGGAAGAGAGGTCAATAATAAGTACCATCAGGAGCAGAGAAAAGAATTGGAGTGGTCACATAGCAGTACTTTTGAAAAGTGATATAGAAGAAAGAATGGAGGAGAAAAGACCAAGAGGAATATGAATATGTGAATCTGAGGAAGCTATAGCGTAGAGCTGAAGACATAAGAAAAAAGTGACGTGCGTGGGAGCTGCTCAGTTGTCTTTAAGTATTATGAGTTTTCCACATGATACGGAATTTGACGGCGACTAACTTTTCTAATACTTCTTTTCGTCATTTTAATCTAGTCTGGTAAAACGGCACTGATGATGGCTGCTAGGGCTGAGAATATTACCTGCGTTGATATGATCATAAAGGCTGATAGATTTTTCATCAAAAGAGTAAGTTTGAGATAAACGACTAACCAATGTCATGATTTATAGCAAATTGCATGATTTTGCCTGATAGACGCCCAAACATGTTTAGTATATCCCTGGTATATTATGTGAAGTGTCTTTTTAGGTGTTCTATGACAACTGACTTTTCATTTGAAAATGACGAAGTCGTGAATAAATGGAGTTGATGAGAATATTTTGTTTTAGAAATGGCACTAAATGAAACCACTTATCTACCAGACAAGCAAAGTGTAGGCGTGATTTAAGTGCACTCATAACGCAATGCCGATAGAAGTTGTTTGTGAAATCTCACCTATCATCCTCTTTAGATTTGATTTATATATTCATTTTATTTTGTAACTTTTAAAACCGCTCCTGCATATACAGAAATTTTATTGGTATTCTTTCAGCAATAGTCATTTTGGAAAATAAATGCAAGACACAGAATAATACTTTAAAAAGAAACACACCCCTTCACAATTAGCTACAAATAAAAAATAAAAAGTATCTTTCCCTATTCATATATGCATTACCCATTTTATTCATTATTTTGTCAGCCTGCATGTTACAATTACACTGGATAAAGCCATACTGTATATATGAAATATCTTAACAATGTAATTATTTATTCCACTATTGTAGAAACAATTTGGTCAAGCATATAAACGAGGTAGCGAGCCGATACAGTTTCGTAAAGAGCGTAACGCAGCGCAATGCCAAATGAGACCGGTGTGTTGGGATTTGGCCACTAAGCATCTGACGCAAGAAGATATGGAGAAACTAATTTTTGTTTGGAGTTTTACACAGCCACAGGTTAAGGCTATACAGAGTCAATTTACTGGTAGGTTAAAGTGACAGACCCACTTACTCATCTGTATTTACTACCAGCATTTTATCCGTAATTGGCGCACCTACTTCTTATTCGTAATCGCTTGTAAAAACGTTTTAATTTTCAATTCGGTAAAGGGTAGCTATTAAAACATGGTATATGCTTATCAAGCTGTAAAATTAGTTGTCTATCAGATGATCAGATCTAACGTTTCTAATTGTTGCAAACACCATGCATGCGACCATAACCTTCAGTCTGGATCATGTTTAGATACATATTACCAGTTATTCACGTATATTTTATTTTCATATTATGTGGGCTTTTCAGCCGGAATAATGCATGCGAATCAGGAATAACAAAATTTAAAATACTAAAGTGTTTTGATGCAAGTCAGTTACTGCACTGATTACCGCAATGTTTTCAAAATGTAAGCGTATAAGAACATCATTGCTTGCTTTCTTAAAGAGAGGATAAGTATTCTGTTATTGAGATCCGGGTATTGATGTAAGTACGTCATTATAGAAAGAACAAGAACTTCCGGGAAATGAAGTAAATGAAATCTACAAAATGTTTTTGACAACATAAAATAAGTCGCTCAATTGATGACATTTGTAATTTATGTTTTCAGGGAAAAAGAGTTGGAAAGAGCACACGTATCGAATGATGCTGATATGGCTTCATGGGATTGACGATAACCCATTGAAAGAGTTGTATGAGAGTCTTGTCTCCATCGGACGCAAGAAGTTAGCAGGTAATTAATGTTGATATATCAAGAAGCAGTTAGCAAAATAGTTTTAAAAATAGACATGATCATATATATGGCTACACAATTGTAATTATACTTTTTGTTGGAATGTGAACAGGATTTGTTATTAGAATAAGAACAACGGACCATGATAGCATGAAAAGGTATATTTCAAACATTTTCAGCAATATTTTCATCGTATCAAAACAACATGTTATTGCAACTTCTGTTCTTCTGTGTTTCATATGATATTCAACAAGGACGTACGTGTCAGATCATTGAATCAAAATGAAAACATTTTTTTTAATAATGCAGCCGAAAATCTTTGAATATCACTTTAAATGCACCACGTACAAGGTTAGAACATCATGTAAACTATAAGTTACAGTATGTGACTGTATTAGTTAATGCGCAAATAGTACGCACTAATTCACAGTGGGACTCAGTAGACCGCTACTTGCATCATGTTTGCATGATTTTAATTAACCTTTTTATCTATTAGGGACCGATCGTTATTTACGGCAGGGGGGGGAATGGGTGTTTTGGCAAAAATATCGACAAAAAATTTCGCGTTCCCCCTCGCGTCCGCTCAAAATTTTCGCGTTCCCCTTGTTTTCCCAATTTTCTCCATTTAAAATTTAACAATCCCCCTCTTGGTTCAACTAAAAATTTCAGGTTCCCCCCTCAAGACCACAAAAAATTTTGTGTTCCCCCCTAAATTTACCCATTCCCCCCCTGCCATAAATAACGATCGCTCCCTTAGGGAATTGATAGCTTGCCCATCCTGCCACAACATAATCACCAGACAAAATAACGCTTTTTGCTTTGAAAGCAACAGTAAAGCATAACCAACAGTATGTTTTTAAATTGAAATCTATCTCATTGAGCTAATATCGTGGATTAATAAAGAACAAATAATTATTGACAAATTTAAGTTCGCATGGAATATATTTCGACAAAAATATCTAAATTATAAATGAGAAACTAATATTTGGTATAAACAGAGAAGATGAGATCTTCTCTTTAATAATGTACTCAATGTTAAGATTAAGAAAAGTAATGGCGTCTGAAGTTGTTTACTCAAACATAGTATACGAGTATAATAAATTCCCGCTTAGCCTTTCCTATAGAAAGCTGAATTAATGTAGTTTACAAAAGTAGAGATGAAGTAACTAGAGTCTTTAATGTTATTTATTTTTATGTCTAGGATTTTAATGTTGTAAACTTACTATTCTAATTTGCACTACTCAAAATATTTGAAGGATCAGACCCTGATTTGCATTCTTTATCTTGTTTATTTTCTGGTCTCTTGGTACTGACCAAAATGTTCTTCAGTGGGACTTATACTACATTTTAGTGTTTGACGTTCTGTTGCCTGATAAACATTGCTGAATGACAAGGCTCATCTCATGGTTTAAAATGCTGTTTGTGAAAAATGCTAATAAATAAGTCTGATCCTATAAGTTGTTTGAGTAGTGTATGAGTATGAATAGTGTTTTCCACTGATACACTATTATTTTCTCTCATTACCATGGTTACAGAACAAGTGCGATTTAAAGTGAGTCAGCAAGGAAATGGTAAAGGATGCAGTATTTCCTAATGCAACTGAGACAACATAATATGAAGCAAAATCTTGCCAAGAAGATAAAAACTATTTGTCATCCAACGCTACACAGCAGTATTCTACAATGTATATTAGCTACAAAAATGTTTATTGTGTATTATACACTCGTAAGACCATACAACTACTTAATGGTTTGGGCCTATTTAGCCGGGAAGAATAATAAGAACATGGCAAATAATTATTATTCTAATGTTTAGTAAAAAGGGAACAGAGCAACAAAATGAGTGAATTGAACTCAATGTTGATTAATTTGTACTCATATTGAGTACAATATTGAGTTCCTTTTGACTCATTTTGTTGTTCTGTTCTCTTTTTACTCAACATTGAGTAATGTTACTGTATTTTAAAATCTAAAGTGAATGTAATTCCAGAATGTGTCGACCAACACCGTAGTTGCCTTAAAAACAATGCTCCTTTTTTGGCATTTCACAAAACAGAGCATTAAAAGAAAATTTTGAAAAGGTTATTATAAGAACATTCAAATCCTCTAGGGAGCGATTTGTCAGTTTCACAAATTATTATATCACCAACTATATTCAAAATGTTATAATGCTGTACCGTATTGATTAACATTTTAGAAACTCACCACCTTTTAAAAACATTTTAAAACAATGTATGTCTTCAATGTCTTCAATGTTAGGTGTGTAATAATTGTCTAATATTAATTGTTAAGATTGATGAAAAATAGTTCATATCGTTTTTAACTATATATATGCCATGTAAATAATGATAAAATGATAACTTAAAAAAAACCCGGGTGCTATTGGAGGAATGGTATAAACCGTCCACATGTATATACTTCAATGTTCGGTGTTATTGTCATCTTAACTTAGTTTGATTTGTAGATATGTGAATGTTTTACATTATTATAATATTATTATTTAATCATGTCTTCGAACCAAGCTGATAACACAGAATAGCTAAAACAAAATATGTATTTTGGGTTTAAAGCGATCGGCCTAAATGAAAGCAGCAACATGTTGATCAACTAATTGAGGGCACGGTGGCTCAGTGGTTACGGCCTTGGACTCATAATCTGAGAGCTTGCTTTACGTGATGGGTTCGAGTCCCCTTCCCGCCACCGTGTTGCGCCCTTGGGCAAGGCGCTTTGTCTCGCTTGCTTCACCCCACCCAGGTGCAATGGGAAGCTGTTAGGGGTAGTCACAGTCGTTGTACTGATGAACCCTGCGCCATTTGTAGGCAGCAAACATGGTTCCGACATATTCTAATAACGGCGGAATAAATGTAAAGCGCTTTGAGGCTGTTTACGGCATAAAACGCTATATAAATGAATATCTACATTCAATTGTGCGACAGGATTCACCTACATACTACATCCCATTCTAGAAAAATACGGCACTAAATTTTTTGGATTAAAAAATATTATCCTGTTTTGCGAAATGAAATATATAGCTAAATCTTGATCCTTTAGTCAATTCAAATTTGAATAGCTTTGTAATTTGAGGGGAAATAGGCCAAAAACATGCAATTTGCATGCTTTCTGAAAATTTCAGTCACAAATTTCAAAGATTTGGCGCAAATGTAAGTATTTAAAATTTGTAGTATAGGCTATGAGTTTGCTCATAAATTTAATATTTATATGTTAATTTTGATAATTGGTTATAAAAGATATAAATATAAAAATATAAAAGGTTTTTTCCGAAATTTAGAATGCTTTACCTGAAACAAGTCTTAGTACAGGTCTTTGGGCTTGATTGGCACAGCATTATGAAAAACGCCCTTAAAACACATGTGTATTGTCAGTTAGAACTAAAGGATTAGGATTTAGCTATGTTTCTTTTGGCAAAACAAGATAATATTTTTTGAATCCCAAAAATTTAGCGCTGTATTTTTCTGGGATGGCGAATAGAACCTATTTCTGCACCCAAATGACACAGGCATAGTACTTTTATCAGAGACTGATGCGCAGGTCTTGTTAAAGCAATTTGGTGAGACATGTGAAGAAAATGGTAGCCGATGATGTTGGGTTCTTTTATGTAACAATCATGATCAATCTGCACGTATTTAGTAGATAAAGCTAGATTTAGCTAGATAACGCAAAAAATATTAATGATGACTTTGCGAGTAGCGAATATTGATTTTGCTTTATAGTTTTGTGATAATTTGGACTTTGCGAGGGAATTCTTACCCCATTCTTACTCAGAAATATGTTCTGTGTTGTCCTAAAAGACAACAACATGAACAACCCTTCCCGTATCTTACCTGTATGCGCATTCACCCGGATAAAAGTACTATGTATGTTTCCGGAAAATAGGTTTTGGCTGGGATTTTTCGCACAATTTTACAGTAAATACATGGTCATTGTAGTGCAATAACTTTTCGAGAGAGTTTTATACAACAATGCCCTACTGCCCAGACCGTTATCACCGATAATTTTCAACATGTCATCTTCCAGCCGTAACAAAAGTGTCTATCGGGAGTGCTAATTTGGTTCAATAATAACATTGTGTTGCGAAGACTGTACGCCTCTTATACAGGCCTGTTTTTTTTTATTTGTCCCAAATTATAACTGCAATACAACTGAACATGTTTTGAAGACAAAAACTTCCTGATGATGTAATAACTATTGTTTTGTGAATATGTCCAAATAAATGGTGTTTAATAGTTTTTGGTGCATGATTATTAGCATTAAAAATGTATTGATTTTCATATATTTAGAGTTATATTAATGCAGTATGTTTGTATTGTTCCAAGTACAATTGTTTTAGATTCTCAATAACGAAATATGAAGTAAAAATAAACATGGTATGATATTTATTGTAAAATGTGCCTTTTGCTTACTCAACCATACACCTGTAAAATGATAATATATGACAAATTGTATACTTTGGTGAGCGTTTTTACTAATAATAATGAGGCCTATGTGTCTTGATATCATTATATCGTCAAGGGTTGTGTGGCACGGGAGGGTATTGAGTTTTGTAAGATGTGTTTTTAATGTTGTCATTTAAAGACAAAATCCGCTAAATCAGAAAATCAAGAGCGAAAATAACCCAATATGTGCAAAATATCACATTTGGATCAATAATGTTAGCCTCCAGGAGTAACAAAAGTGTCTCAAGTGGAGTGCTCATTTATGGTTCAAATAACCTTAGATTGCGAATGCTAAATCCGGGATGCACACCATTTATACATGTAGAGCAGGCAATTTTTTTCTTTTCGTAAAATTAATATAGTTGATGCACTCTACCATGCATGACCATGCATGATCTGCCAAATGAACACAGTAGACCTTATGGCTCTTAATTCGTTCCAAGTGGTAACTGCTACAACTAGACTTGTCTTAAAAAAACACTTGATGATAACATTGTTTTGTAAATCAGTCCAATAACGTTGTTTAATGTTGTTGTTGTTGGGTTGTTGTTGTTTTTTTTTTGGGGGGGGGGTCATGGTCATTGAAGATTTAACAAATGTATTGTTTTTCATATATTTAGAGTCATCTATTTTTTTCCGTAGAATAGTATAGTTTCTTATTAAATATGGAGTAAAAACAAACATGTTTTATATGGTATTAATTGTATGTGCCTTATGCTTGCTCAACCATATTATAGAATGAAAATATGATAAATTAAATATTTTGGCGAACGTTTGTACTAATATGTGCCTTGATTTGCAAATATCATAGCGTCAAGAGTTGTGAACGGCGCGGGATATTGTGTTCTGTAAGCCGTGTTTTAACTTAAATGTGTTTTATTTTTTTAATATTGTCGTTTATCATGTTTTAAGGTACTATCCACTGAATCAGAATATCATTAAAAATCAGATATTCCATTTTTTTTAAAGACTGGGTGTGCTAATAGCATACCATGTAAGTGATAAGACCGAAAATTACCCAGTATGTGTAAAGTGTCTTATTTTTGTCAATGATGGGGAGTTCATACGGACACTTGCATCTAGCATTTGAATGGAACTTCATATTTAATAATACTGCACTTTTCTTCATTTTTGTGATTTGTTTTATATATGAAAAAAATACCATTGATAGTGTCGTTAAGAAGTTATTGTCTTAGAAAGTACTTGTATAACTAGGAATAAAATAGAAATAAAACTTATGAGAAAATAAAAAGATTCTTGTTACTCGTGTATTTTGCGTACTATGCAATCTCAAAGTGGTCATAGAAGCCTAATGACTGGGAACTATACGGTTCATTCGCTCAATTCGCATCAATTATGGTACCAATCAAATTCAGATCTGTTTTTGCTAATCTTCTTCACAGATAATTAAACCGTAGATAGACGTGACCACAGTTGAACGTTTTGATCACTTAAGTCGTCAGGCTAAGTTCAATAGTGAAATATTGAGATGACAGATTGACAAAAAACAAAAATATTCATCCGGAACCCATCATCCAAATTTACATTGCATTGCATTACATTACATTATTACATTACATTACATTGCATTACATTACATTACATTGCATTACATTACATTACATTGCATTGCTTCGCATTGCAGGTCATTGCAGTGCAGTGCAGTGCGTTGCATTGCGTTGCATTGCGTTGCATTGCGTTGCATTGCATTGCATTGCATTGCATTGCATTGCATTGCATTGCAGGTGGCAGCAAGGTATACCAACTCCAAATGTATGCACAGATCCGATAGTTCGATAGCCAAAAATGAAGAATTCTATTAAAACCCATGCAGAAATGCAAAAACAACAGGCAGTGGCCTAGTGTCAGTCATCCTATGAGAACCAACCATGATTGGTGCACCGGGGCTGATTAAGGGTGGCAAAAAACCGTTTTCCGGCAATTTCCCTATGGGATTTTCTAAATTTTCCAACAATCGATGGGGTTGGGGGGGGGGGCATGTGACCCCTTGTCCCAATGACGCTACGCCCTTGACAACAGGGAGGAAACGGCAGGTACAGGTAATGATACCCCACACATACTCATACACACAACCCGTGAAATGTACATACAGTGATTTGAAAAACGCGTCTGTTTTTCTTCAAGCTTTTTCAAGAAATGGACAGCCAACGAGAAACAAACAAACAACATGAACAAACAAACAAAAACACTTTCAGCCGTGAGCAATTAAGGATGGTCAACGTCGTGCTCAATGAAGTACTTAATGTTAACATGGTCGACGTCTCTGTTACTGCCAATCATGTTTCTATCTTGTAGGCATTTTGGTTACGATGTACACTTGATCAGGGTGTCAAGATTTATGTTGTGTTTTGCTTACGAATTTGCGCCCAAAGAGAACAGAGCACTTCGCGGCTAATACAGAGAACGGAAAGGCAAATTGTAAAAGAAAATAACAAAAACAATGATTCGAGAAAGGTTTGAAAGTAAAACAAGCAGTTTGACGGTTTATTGTTACAATGTTTCCTTCATTGGCAATTTATAAATATGTAGGGTCTAGACTGAGGCAACATTTATATAACACAAAATGGTCAGCTTAGTTTTCATTCACCACTGCCAATGTAAACATTCCACTTTAAGACGTTTCTAATGTGATAAAATTGCCACTCTGATGTAAAATATGGAAATGACCATATCCACCCAACTCCCCATACACTTGTTTAGATGAACCACAGAACCCGAAAGCGTTAACATCAATATGGAATTTGGGAAAGGGATGCCGATTTAATATTAGCCAAAATGGTATATAGTAATATAGAGCATGTGAAGCAGCTCAAATACCCATGTAGTCTGCTTATAGAGGCGACATTCGATATAAAGAAATATCTGCTTATCAAAAAGCCTATAAAGAAGGACACAAAAGTCACCACTCAGTTTAAAGTGCGACCTGCTCTGGAGCTGAGACATGGACACGACTGAAGAAAAATGAGAAAGAGGATGTCATGGCCATGGATCTAGAAAAGAATAGAAATGTGAGTTGGAAAGACTAAAAGACAAACTAATAAAGAAGTGTTAAATGATGTGGGTGAAGAGAGGTCAATAATAAGTACCATCAGGAGCAGAAAGAAGAATTGGAGTGGACACATAGTAATACTTTCGAAGTTGTCATGAAAAGTGATAGAAGAAAGAATGGAAGCCACGAGTCCAAGAGGAAGAGCGGAATGCTTGATGAACTAAAAGCGATTGTAGACACTTAAAAATACGGGGGTCATTTTTGACCCCACAGGCGATTGTCAATTATGCACCGACTAAAGAAGGGTCCAATATGATTTGACCCAGGTGATCTGCAAATTTGAATCAAATTGTGGTTAAAAATTACTATATTTAGGCTTAAAATTGATTTGACCCCTACTATAGTCAGTTGAAAAATAACCCTATATTATCAAAAATGGTTATATTCAGGGGTCAATATTAGAAAATGATCCATAATGAAACATCTGTACAATGTAATTATTTATTCCACTATTGTAGAAACAATCAGGTCAAGCATATAAACGAGGTAGCGAGCAGATACAGTTCCGTAAAGAGCGCAATGCAGCGCAATGCCAAATGAGACCGGTGTGTTGGGATTTGGCCACTTAGCATCTCACGCAAGATATGGAGAAACTGATTTTTGTTTGGAGTTTTACACAGCCACAGGTTAAGGCTATACAGAGTCAATTTACTGGTAGGTTAAAGTGACAGACCCACTTACTCATCTGTATTTACCACCTGCATGTTATCCGTAATTAGTGCACCTTCATCTTATTCTTAATCCCTTGTAAAAACGTTTTAATTTTCAATTCGGTAAAGGGTAGCTAAACATGGTATATGCTTATCAAACTGTAAAATTTGTTGTCTACCAGATGATCAGATCTAACGTTTCTAATTGTTGGAAACACCATGCGTTGTGACCATAACTTTCAGTCTGGATAATGTTTAGATATACATATATATTACCAGTTATCACGTATATTGTATTTTCATATTATGTGGGCTTTTCAGCCGGAATAATGCATGCGAATCAGGAATAACAAAATTTAAAATACTTATAAGTGTTTTGATGTAAGTCAGTTACTTAACTGATTACCACAATGTGTTCAAAATGTAAGCGTATAAGAACATCATTGCTTGCTTTCTTAAAGAGAGGATAAGTATTCTGTTATTGAGGCCCGGGTATTGACGTAAGTACGTCATTATAGAAAGAACAAGAACTTTTTGAAATGAAGTGAATGAAATCCATAAAATGTTTTTGACAACATAAAATAAGTCACTCAATTGATGACATTTCAATTTATGTTTTCAGGGAAAAAGAGTTGGAAAGAGCACACGTATCGACTGATGCTGATATGGCTTAATGGGATTGACGATAACCCATTGAAAGAGTTGTATGAGAGTCCTGTCTCCATCGGACGCAAGAAGTTGGCAGGTAATCAATGTTGCTATATCAAGAAGAATGTAGCAAAATAGACATGATCATATATGGTTACACAATTGTAATTATAATTTTTGTTGGGATGTGAACAGGATTTGTAATTAGAATAAGAACAACAGATCATGATAGCATGAAAAGTTATATTTCAAACATTTTCAGCAATATTTTCATTGTATCAAAACAACATGTTATTGCAACTTTCTGTTTTTCTGTGTTTCATATGATATTTAACAAGGACGTGTCAGATCATTGAATCAAAATTAAAACATAATTATTTGTTATTTATAATGCAGCCGAAAATCTTTGAATACCACTTTAAATGCACCACGTACAAGGTTAGAACATCATGTAAATTATAAGTTACAGTATGTGACTGTATTAGTTGATGCGCAAATAGTACGCACCAATTCACAGTGGGACTCGGTAGACCGTTACTTGCATAATTTTTGCATGATTTTAATTAACCTTTTTATCTATTAGGGAATTGATAGCTTGTCCATCCTGCCACAACATAATCAACAGATAAAATAACACGTTTAGTTTGGAAAGCAACAACAGTAAAGCTTAACAGTATATGTTTTTAATTGAAATCTACCACATTGAGCTAACATCGTGGGTTAATAAAGAACAAACATACTCACAAATTTTAGTTCGCTTGGAATATATTTCGACAAAAAATATCTAAATTGTAAATGAGAACAAATATTTGGTATAAACAGAGAAGATGAGATCTTCTCTTTAATAATGTACTCAATGTTAAGATTAAGAAAAGTAATGGCGTCTGAAGTTGTTTACTCAAACATAGTAAACGAGTATAATAAATTCCCTATTTAGCCTTTCCTATAGAAAGCTGAATTAATGTAGTTTACAAAAGTAGAGATGAAGTAACTCGAGTCTTTTAATGTTGTTTATTTTTGTGTCTAACATTTTAATGTGGTAAACTTACTATTCTAATTTGCGCTTTTCAAAATATTTGAAGGATCAGACCCTGATTTGCATTCTTTATCTTGTTTATTTTCTGGTCTCTTGGTACTGACCAAAATGTTTTCAATGAGTTATAGTACATTTTAGTGTTTGACGTTCCGTCGCCTGATGAACATTTGAATGACAAGACTCATCTCATTTAACAATGTTTTAAAATGATGTTTGTGACAAAAATGCTAATAAATAAGTCTGATCCTTTAAGTTATTCGAGTAGTGTATGGAGGCCGGTCGAGTCCAGATCCGTCGGAACACGCTTTTCAATACGGAATAAATGCTAACCTCATCGTGACATCATCCAAGCAGCAAAGTTTATTTCCCATTGAAAAAGCGTTATCCGACGGATCTGCAGTCGACCATTCTGATGAGTATGAATATTTTTTTCACTGATACACTATTATTTTCTTTCATTACCATGGTTACAGAACAAGTGCGATTTAAAGTGAGTCAACAAGGAAATGGTAAAGGATGCAGTATTTCCTAATGCAACTGAGACAACATAATATGAAGCAAAATCTTGCCAAGAAGATAAAAACTATTTGTCATCCAACGCTACACAGCAGTATTCTACAATGTATATTAGCTACAAAAATGTTTAGTGTATTATACACTCGTAAGATCTAAGACCATACACCTATACTTAATGGTTTTGGCCTATATATCCGGGAAGAATAATAAGAACACGGCAAATAATTATTATTCTAATGTTGAGTAAAAAGGGAACAGAGCAACAAAATGAGTGAATTGAACTCAATGTTGATTAATTTGTACTCAGATTGAGTACAATATTGAGTTCCTTTTGACTCATTTTGTTGTTCTGTTCTCTTTTTACTCAACATTGAGTAATTTTACCATTTTGTATCTAAAGTGAATGTAATTCCAAAATGTGTCAACCAACACCGGAGTTGTCTTAAAAACAATGCTCTTTTTGGCATTTCACAAAACAGAGCATTAAAAGAAAATTTTGAAAAGGTTATTATAAGAACATTCAAATCCTCTAGGGAGCGATTTGTCAGTTTCACAAATTATTATATCACCAACTTTATTCAAAATGTTATAATGCTGTACCGTATTGATTAACATGCCATTATGACATGCTTTTAGAAACTCACCACCTTTTAAAAACATTTTAAAACAATGTATGTCTTCAATGTTAGGTGTGTACAAATTGTCTAATATTAATTGTTAAAATATTAAAATAGTTCATATCGTGTTTAACTATATATATGCCATGTAAATAATGATAAAATGATAACTTAAAAAAAAACCCAGGGTGCTATTGGAGGAATGGTATAAACCGTCCACACGTATATACTTCAATGTTCGGTGTTATTGTCATCTTAACTTAGTTTTAGTTGTAGATCATGTAGATATGTGAATGTTTTACATTATTATTATATTATTATTTAATCATGTCTTCGAAGCAAGCTGATAACACAGAATAGCCAAAAAAAACATATATGTATTTTGGATTTAAAGCGATCGGCCTAAATGAAAGCAGCAACATTTTGATCAACTAATTGTGCGACAGGATTGAACTACATACTACATCCCATTCTAGAAAAATACGGCACTAAATTTTTTGGATTAAAAAAATATTATCCTGTTTTGCGAAATTAAATATATAGCTAAATTTTGATCCTTTAGTCAATTCAAATTTGAATAGCTTTGTCATTTGAGGGGAAATAGGCCAAAAACATGCAATTTGCATGCTTTCTGACAATTTTAGTCACAAAATTCAAAGATTTGGTACAAATGTAAGTATTCAAAATTTGTAGTATAGGCTATGAGTTTGCTCATAAATTAAATATTTATATGTTAATTTTGATAATTGATTATAAAAGATATAAATATATATATAAAAAAAGTTTTTTCCAGAAATTTAGAATGCATTACCTGAAATAAGTCTTAGTGCAGGTCTTTGGGCTTGATTGGCACAGCATTATGAAAAACGCCCTTAAAACGCATGTTTATTGTCAGTTAGAACGAAAGGATTAGGATTTAGCTATGTTTCTTTGGGCAAAACAAGATAATATTTTTTTAATCTCAAAAATTTAGCACTGTATTTTTCTGAAATGGCGAATTAATAGAACCTATTTCTGCACCCAAATTACACAGACATAGTAATTTCATCAGAGACTGATGCGCAGGTCTTGTTAAGCAATTTGGTGAGACATGTGAAGAAAATGGTAGCCGATGATGTTGGGTTCTTTTATGCAACAATCATGATCAATCTGCACGTATTTAGTAGATAAAGCTAGATTTAGCTAGATAACGCAAATAATATTAATGATGACTTTGCGAGTAGCGAATATTGATTTTGCTTTATAGTTTTGTGATAATTTGGACTTTGCGAGCGAATTCTTACTCAGAAATATGTTCAGTGTTGTCATAAAAGACAACAACATGAACAACCCTTCCCGTATCTTACCTGTATGCGCATTCACCCGGATAAAAGTACTATGTATGTTTGCGGGAAATAGGTTTTGGCTGGGATTTTTCGTACAATTTTACAGTAAATACATGGTCATTGTAGGGCAATAATTTCTCGAGAGAGTTTTATACAACAATGCTGCCCAGACCGTTATCACCGATAATTTTCAAAATGTCATCTTCCAGCCGTAACAAAAGTGTCTATCGGGAGTGCTAATTTGGTTCAATAATAACATTGTGTTGCGAAGACTGTACGCCTCTTATACAGGCCTGTTTTTTTATTTGTCCCAAATTATAACTGCAATACTGCAATATTGTTGCCATGTGTTTATGCTTTTATGTATGCTTTGTAAAGCGCATTGAGATTTGTTTGTAATGCGCTATATAAGATTAAATTATTATTATTATTATTATTAATACAACTGAACATGTTTTGAAGACAAAAACTTCCTGATGATGTAATAACTATTGTTTTGTGAATATGTCCAAATAAATGGTGTTTAATAGTTTTTGGTGCATGATTATTAGCATTAAAAAATGTATTGATTTTCATATATTTAGAGTCATATTTATGCAGTATGTTTGTATTGTTCCAAGTACAATTGTCTTAGATTCTCATTAACGAAATATGAAGTAAAAACAAACATGGTATGATATTTATTGTAAAATGTGTCTTTTGCTTGCTCAACCATACACATGTAAAATGATAATATATGACAAATTATATACTTTAGGGAGCGTTTTTACTACTAATAATGAGGCCTATGTGTCTTGATATCATTATATCGTCAAGGGTTGTGTGGCACGGGAGGGTATTGAGTTTTGTAAGCTGTGTTTTACCTTAAATGTGTTTTATTTGTTAAGGTTGCAAAGACATAATCCGTTAAATCAGAAAATCAAGAGCGAAAATAACCCAATATGTGCAAAATATCATTTAAAGGCACAATCCGCTAAATCAGAAAATCAAGAGCGAAAATAACCCAATATGTGCAAAATATCACATTTGGATCAATAATGGAGCTGGGAGTTTGTCTGAACGGACACCTGAAGCTACAATACAGGTCCACCATGTCCATGTATTTTTAAAGCCATAAACACCAAAACACACCCGACATCACCGGCAATTTTCAAGATGTTAGCCTCCGGGAGTAACAAGGGTGTCGATATCGGGACACAAGTGGAGTGCTCATTTATGATAATAGCGAATGCTACACCATTTATAGGCTACTTTTTTCTTTTCGTAAAATTAATATAGTTGATGCATTCTACCATGCATGACCATGCATGATCTGCCAAATAAACACAGCAGACCTTATGGCTCTAAATTCGTTCCAAGTAGTAACTGCTACAACTGGACTTGTCTTTTAGAAAAAAAATCAGTCCAATAACGTTGTTTGATGTTGTGGGTGGTTTTTTTTGGGGGGGGGGGGTCATGGTCATTCAGGATTTAACAAATGTATTGTTTTCATATATTTAGAGTCATCTATTTATTTTTCGTAGAATAGTATTAGTTTCTCTTTAGCGAAATATGGAGTAAAAAACCCACGTTTTATATATTATATGAATTGTATGTGCCTTTTGCTTGCTCAACTATTATATAGAATGAAATATGATAAATTAAATATTTTGACGAACGTTTTTACTAATATGTGCCTTGATTTGAAAATATCATATTAGCGTTAAGGGTTGTGAAAGGCACGGGATATTGTGTTTTATTTTTTTAATATTGTTGTTTAACATGTTTAAGGTATTATCCGCTGAATCCGAATATCATTAAAAATCAGATTTTCCATTTTTGTAAAAGGACTGGGTGTGCTAATACTAGCATACCATGTAAGTAATAAGACTGAAATTACCTAATATGTGTAAAGTGTCCCATTTTTGTCAATGATGGGGAGTTCATACGGACACTTGCATCTAGCATTTGAATGGAACTTCATATTTAAGAACACTGCAATTTTCGTCATTTTTGCGATTTGTTTTATGATGACAAAAATACCATGACAAATTATCGACTTATACCCTTCACTTATAAGATATGCTACTAATTTTAGTTTGGTTTTTTACGCATTCGCTTCCATCATTGATAGTGTCGTTAAGAAGTTATTGTCTTAGAAAGTACTTGTATAACTAGGAATAAAATAGAAATAAAACTTATGAGAAAATAAAAAGATTCTTGTTACTCGTGTATTTTGCGTACTATGCAATCTCATAGTGGTCATAGAAGCCTAATGACTGGGAACTATACGGTTCATTCGCTCAATTCGCATCAATTATGGTACCAATCAAATTCAGATCTGTTTTTGCTAATCTTCTTCACAGATAATTAAACCGTAGATAGACGTGACCACAGTTGAACGTTTTGATCACATAAGTCGTCAGGCTAAGTTCAATAGTGAAATATTGAGATGACAGATTGACAAAAAACAAAAATATTCATCCGGAACCCATCATCCAAATTTACATTACATTATTACATTACATTACATTGCATTACATTACATTGCATTGGATTGCATTGCAGGTCATTGCAGTGCAGTGCATTGCGTTGCATTGCGTTGCATTGCGTTGCGTTGCGTTGCATTGCATTTGCATTGCATTGCATTGTGCATTGCATTGCATTGCATTGCATTGCATTGCATTGCATTGCAGGTGGCAGCAAGGTATACCAACTCCAAATGTATACACAGATCCGATAGTTTGATAGCCAAAAATGAAGAATTCTATTAAAACCCATGCAGAAATGCAAAAACAACAGGCAGTGGCCTAGTGTCAGTCATCCTATGAGAACCAACCATGATTGGTGCACCGGGGCTGATTAAGGGTGGCAAAAAACCGTTTTCCGGCAATTTCCCTATGGGATTTTCTAAATTTTCCAACAATCGATGGGGTTGGGGGGGGGGGGCATGTAACCCCTTGTCCCAATGACGCTACGCCCTTGACAACAGGGAGGAAACGGCAGGTACAGATAATTATACCCCACCCATACTCATACACACAACCCGTGAAATGCACATGCAGTGATTTGAAAAACGCGTCTGTTTTTCTTCAAGCTTTTTCAAGAAATGGACAGCCAACGAGAAACAAACAAACAACATGAACAAACAAATAAAAACACTTTCAGCCGTGAGCAATTAAGGATGGTCAACGCTGTGCTCAATGAAGTTAACATGGTAGACGTCTCTCTTTACTGCCAATCATGTTTCTATCTTGTAGGCATTTTGGTAACGATGTACACTTGATCAGGATGTCAAGTTTTATGTTGTGTTTTGCTTACGAATTTGCGTCCAAAGAGAACAGAGCACTTCGCGGCTAAGACAGAGAACGGAAAGCTAATTGTAAAAGAAAATAACAAAAACAATGATTCGAGAAAAGTTTGAAAGTAAAACAATCAGTTTGACGGTTTATTGTTACAATGTTTCCTTCATTGGCAATTTATAAACATGTAGGGTCTAGACTGAGGGAACATTTATATAACACAAAATGGTCAGCTTAGTTTTCATTCACCACTGCCAATGTAAACATTCCACTTGAAGACATTTCTAATGTGATAAAATTGCCACTCTGATGTAAAACATGGAAATAACCCTATCCACCCAACTCCCCTTACACCTGTTTAGATGAACCACAGAACCCGAAAGCGTTAACATCAATATGGATTTTGGGAAAGGGATGCCGATTTAATATTAGCATGGTATATACTAATATAGAGCATGTGAAGCAGCTCAAATACCTGTGTAGTCTGCTTACAGAGGCGACGTTCGATATAAAGAAATATATGCTTATCAAAAAGCCTATAAAGGACACAAACGCACTCAGTTTAACGTGCGACCTGCTCTGGAGCTAAGACATGGACATGACTGAAGAAAAATGAGAAAGAGGATGGCATGGCCTTGGATCTGCAAAAGAATCGAAATGTGAGTTGGAACACGGTTGTTTAATGTATATAGAATTGGCTTCACTATTAACTAATACACATATTAAAACTAAAAGACAGATAAAGAAGTGTTAAATGATGTGGGTGAAGAGAGGTCAATAATAAGTAGCAGGAGCAGAAAGAAGAATTGGAGTGGACACATAGTAGTACTTTCGCCGGGTAGTTTCGAAGTTATGAAAAGTGATAGAAGAAAGAATGGAAGCCACAAGTCCAAGATGAGAGCAGAATGCTTGATGAACTAAAAGCGATTGTAGACACTTAAAAATACGGGGTCAAAAATAACCGCGGAGGGTCATTTTGACCCCACATGCGATTGTCAATTATGCCTGTGTCAAATATGATTTGACCCAGGTGATCTGCAAATTTAAATCAAATTGTGGTTAAAAATAACTATATTTAGGCTTAAAATTGATTTGACCCCTAATATAGTCAGTTGAAAAATAACCCTATATATTATCAAAAATGACTATATTCAGGGGTCAATATTAGAAAATGATCCACAATGAAACATCTGTACAATGCAATTATTTATTCCACTATTGTGGAAACAAGCAGGTCAAGCATATAAACGAACTAGCGAGCCGATACAGTTCCGTAAAGAGCGCAATGCAGCGCAACGCCAAATGAGACCGGTGTGTTGGGATTTGGCCACTAAGCATGCTAAGCATCTCACGCAAGAAGATATGGAGAAACTGATTTTTGTTTGGAGTTTTACACAACCACAGGTTAAGGCTATACAGAGTCAATTTACTGGTATGTTAAAGTGACAGACAGACCCACCTACTCACCTTCCCTATTTTACCACCTGCATGTTATCCGTAATTAGTGTATCTTCATCTTATTCTTAATCCCTTGTAAACTTCATCTTATTCTTAATCCCTTGTAAAAACCGTTTTAATTTTCAATTCGGTAAAGGGTAGCTAAACATGGTATATGCTTATCAAACTGTAGAATTTGTTGTTCCAGATGATCAGATCTAACGTTTCTAATTGTTGGATACACCATGCGTTGCGACCACAACCTTCAGTCTGGATTATGTTTAGATACATATTACCAGTTATCACGTATATTGTATTTTCATATTATGTGGGCTTTTCAGCCGGAAATAATGCATGCAAATCAGGAATAACAAAATTTAAAATTTAAAAAAGTGTTTTGATGCAAGTCAGTTACTGCTGATTACCGCAATTTTTTCAAAATGTAAGCGTATAAGAACATCATTGCTTGCTTTCTTAAAGAGAGGATAAGTATTCTGTTATTGAGATCCGGGTATTGATGTAAGTACGTCATTATAGAAAGAACAAGAACTTCCGGGAAATGAAATCCACATAATGTTTATGACAACATAAATCACTCAATTGATGACATTTCAATTTGTGTTTTCAGGGAAAAAGAGTTGGAAAGAGCACACGTTATGCTGATATGGCTTCATGGGATTGACGATAACCCATTGAAAGAGTTGTATGAGAGTCTTGTCTCCATCGGACGCAAGAAGCTAGCAGGTAATTAATGTTGCTACGTCTAGAAGAAGGTAGCAAAATAGTTTTAAAATATACATGATCATATATATGGTTGCACAATTGTAATTATACTTTTTTTGGATGTGAACAGGATTTGTAATTAGAATAAGAACAACAGACCATGATAGCATGAAAAGTTATATTTCAAACATTTTCAGCAATATTTTCATCGTATCAAAACAACATGTTATTGCAACTTTCTTCTGTTCTTCTGTGTTTCATATGATATTCAACAAGGACGTGTCAGATCATTGAATCAAAATGAAAACATATTTTTTGTTATAATGCAGCCGAAAATCTTTGAATATCACTTTCAATGCATCACGTACAGGTTAGAACAATCATGTAAATTATAAGTTACAGTATGTGACTGTATTAGTTAATGCGCAAATAGTATGCACCAATTCACAGTGGGACTTGGTAGACCGTTACTTGCATCATTTTTGCATGATTTTAATTAACCTTTTTATCTATTAGGGAATTGATAGCTTGTCCATCCTGCCACAACATAATCAACAGACAAAATAACACGTTTAGTTTGGAAAGCAACAACAGTAAAGCTTAATTGAAATCTACCACATTGAGCTAACATCGTGGGTTAATAAAGAACAAATAATTATACTGACAAATTTAAGTTCGCATGGAATATATTTCGACAAAAATATCTAAATTGTAAATGAGAACAATTATTTGGTATAAACAGAGAAGATGAGATCTTCTCTTTAATAATGTACTCAATGTTAAGAAAAGGTAATGGCATCTGAAGTTGTTTACTCAAACATAGTATACGAGTATAATAAATTCCCTGTTTAGCATTTCCTATAGAAAGCTGAATTAATGTAGTTTACAAAAGTAGAGATAAAGTAACTAGAGTCTTTAATGTTATTTATTTTTATGTCTAGGATTTTAATGTTGTAAACTTACTATTCTAATTTGCACTACTCAAAATATTTGAAGGATCAGACCCTGATTTGCATTCTTTATCTTGTTTATTTTCTGGTCTCTTGGTACTGTCCAAAACGTTCTTCAGTGGGACTTATACTACATTTAAGTGTATGACGTTATGTTGCCTGATAAACATTGCTGAATGACAAGGCTCATCTCATGTTTTAAAATGCTGTTTGGGAAAAATGCTAATAAATAAGTCTGATCCTATAAGTTGTTCGAGTAGTGTATGAGTATAAATAGTTTTTTTTTACTGATACACTATTATTTTCTTTCATTACCATGGTTACAGAACAAGTGCGATTTAAAGTGAGTCAGCAAGGAAATGGTAAAGGATGCAGTATTTCCTAATGAGACAACATAATATGAAGCAAAATCTTGCCAAGAAGATAAAAACTATTTGTCATCCAACGCTACACAGCAGTATTCTACAATGTATATTAGCTACAAAAATGTTTAGTGTATTATACACTCGTAAGACTACACTCATACAACTATACTTAATGGTTTTGGCCTATGAATCCGGGAAGAATAATAAGAACACGGCAAATAATTATTATTCTAATGTTGAGTAAAAAGGGAACAGAGCAATAAAATGAGTGAATTGAACTCAATGTTGATTAAATTGTACTCAAATTGAGTACAATATTGAGTTCCTTTTGACTCATGTTGTTGTTCTGTTCTCTTTTTACTCAACATTGAGTAATTTTACTATTTTGTATCTAAAGTGAATGTAATTCCAGAATGTGACATTTCACAAAACAGATCATTAAAAGAAAATTTTGAATTTTGAAATTTTGAATAAGAACATTCAAATCCTCTAGGGATCGATTTGTCAGTTGCACAAATTATATATCACCAACTATAATATTCAAAACAAAATGTTATAATGCTGTAGGCCTACCGTGTTGATTATCATGCCATTATGACATGCTTTTAGAAACTCACCACCTTTTAAAAACATTTTAAAACAATGTATGTCATCAATGTCTTCAATGTTTGGTGTGTAAAAATTGTCTAATATTAATTGTTAAGATTGATGAAAAATAGTTCATATCGTGTTTAACTATATATATGCCATGTAAATAATGATAAAATGATAACTTAAAAAAAAAACCAGGGTGCTATTGGAGGAATGGTATAAACCGTCCACACGTATATACTTCAATGTTCGGTGTTATTGTCATCTTAACTTAGTTTTAGTTGTAGATATGTGAATGTTTTACATTATTATTATATTATTATTTAATCATGTCTTCGAAGCAAGCTGATAACACAGAATAGCCAAAAAACAACAACATATAGGCCTATGTATTTTGGATTTAAAGCGATCGGCCTAAATGAAAGCAGCAACATTTTGATCAACTAATTGTGCGACAGGATTGAACTACATACTACATCCCATTCTAGAAAAATACGGCACTAAATTTTTTGGATTAAACAAATATTATCCTGTTTTGCGAAATTAAATATATAGCTAAATTTTGATCCTTTAGTCAATTCAAATTTGAATAGCTTTGTAATTTGAGGGGAAATAGGCCAAAAACATGCAATTTGCATGCTTTCTGACAATTTTAGTCACAAAATTCAAAGATTTGGTACAAATGTAAGTATTCAAAATTTGTAGTATAGGCTATGAGTTTGCTCATAAATTAAATATATATATGTTAATTTTGATAATTGATTATAAAAGATATAAATATATATATAAAAAAAGTTTTTTCCAGAAATTTAGAATGCATTACCTGAAATAAGACTTAGTGCAGGTTTTTGGGCTTGATTGGCACAGCATTATGAAAAACGCCCTTAAAACGCATGTTTATTGTCAGTTAGAACGAAAGGATTAGGATTTAGCTATGTTTCTTTGGGCAAAACAAGATAATATTTTTTTAATCCCAAAAATTTAGCCCTGTATTTTTCTGAAATGGCGAATTAATAGAACCTATTTCTGCACCCAAATTACACAGACATAGTAATTTCATCAGAGACTGATGCGCAGGTCTTGTTAAGCAATTTGGTGAGACATGTGAAGAAAATGGTAGCCGATGATGTTGGGTTCTTTTATGCAACAATCATGATCAATCTGCACGTATTTAGTAGATAAAGCTAGATTTAGCTAGATAACGCAAATAATATTAATGATGACTTTGCGAGTAGCGAATATTGATTTTGCTTTATAGTTTTGTGATAATTTGGACTTTGCGAGCGAATTCTTACTCAGAAATATGTTCAGTGTTGTCATAAAAGACAACAACATGAACAACCCTTCCCGTATCTTACCTGTATGCGCATTCACCCGGATAAAAGTACTATGTATGTTTGCGGGAAATAGGTTTTGGCTGGGATTTTTCGTACAATTTTACAGTAAATACATGGTCATTGTAGGGCAATAATTTCTCGAGAGAGTTTTATACAACAATGCCCTACTGCCCAGACCGGTATCATCGATAATTTTCAAAATGTCATCTTCCAGCCGTAACAAAAGTGTCTATCGGGAGTGCTAATTTGGTTCAATAATAACATTGTGTTGCGAAGACTGTACGCGTCTTATACAGGCCTGTTTTTTTTATTTGTCCCAAATTATAACTGCAATACTGCAATATTGTTGCCATGTGTTTATGCTTTTATGTATGCTTTGTAAAGCGCATTGAGATTTGTTTGTAATGCGCTATATAAGATTAAATTATTATTATTATTATTATTAATACAACTGAACATGTTTTGAAGACAAAAACTTCCTGATGATGTAATAACTATTGTTTTGTGAATATGTCCAAATAAATGGTGTTTAATAGTTTTTGGTGCATGATTATTAGCATTAAAAAATGTATTGATTTTCATATATTTAGAGTTATATTTATGCAGTATGTTTGTATTGTTCCAAGTACAATTGTCTTAGATTCTCATTAACGAAATATGAAGTAAAAACAAACATGGTATGATATTTATTGTAAAATGTGCCTTTTGCTTACTCAACCATACGCATGTAAAATGATAATATATGACAAATTATATACTTTGGTGAGCGTTTTTACTAATAATAATGAGACCTATGTGTCTTGATATCATTCGTCAAGGGTTGTGTGGCACGGGAGGGTATTGAGTTTTGTAAGCCGTGTTTTTAATGTTGTCATTTAAAGACACAATCCGCTAAATCAGACAATCAAGAGCGAAAATAACCCAATATGTGCAAAATAATACATTTGGATCAATAATGTTAGCCTCCAGGAGTAACAAAAGTGTCTCAAGTGGAGTGCTCATTTATGGTTCAAATAACCTTAGATTGCGAATGCTAAATCCGGGATGCACACCATTTATACATGTAGGGCAGGCAATTTTTTTCTTTTCGTAAAATTAATATAGTTGATGCACTCTACCATGCATGACCATGCATGATCTGCCAAATGAACACAGTAGACCTTATGGCTCTTAATTCGTTCCAAGTGGTAGCTGCTACAACTAGACTTGTCTTAAAAAACACTTGATGATAACATTGTTTTGTAAATCAGTCCAATAACGTTGTTTAATGTTGATGTTGTTGGGGTTTTTTTTGGGGGGGGGGGAGTCATGGTCATTGAAGATTTAACAAATGTATTGTTTTTCATATATTTAGAGTCATCTATTTTTTTCCGTAGAATAGTATAGTTTCTTATTAAATATGGAGTAATAACAAACATGTTTTATATGGTATTAATTGTATGTGCCTTATGCTTGCTCAACCATATTATAGAATGAAAATATGATAAATTAAATATTTTGGCGAACGTTTGTACTAATATGTGCCTTGATTTGCAAATATCATAGCGTCAAGGGTTGTGAAAGGCGCGGGATATTGTGTTCTGTAAGCCGTGTTTTAACTTAAATGTGTTTTATTTTTTTAATATTGTCGTTTATCATGTTTAAAGGTACTATCCACTGAATCAGAATATCATTAAAAATCAGATATTCCATTTTTGTAAAAGACTGGGTGTGCTAATAGCATACCATGTAAGTGATTAGACCGAAAATTACCTGGTATGTGTAAAGTGTCTTATTTTTGTCAATGATGGGGAGTTCATACGGACACTTGCATCTAGCATTTGAATGGAACTTCATATTTAAGAACACTGCAATTTTCGTCATTTTTGCGATATGTTTTATGATGACAAAAATACCATGACAAATTATCGACTTATTATAATACCCTTCACTTATAAGATATGCTACTAATTTTAGTTTGGTTTTTTACGCATTCGCTTCCATCATTGAGAGTGTCGTTAAGAAGTTATTGTCTTAGAAAGTACTTGTATAACTAGGAATAAAATAGAAATAAAACTTATGAGAAAATAAAAAGATTCTTGTTACTCGTGTATTTTGCGTACTATGCAATCTCATAGTGGTCATAGAAGCCTAATGACTGGGAACTATACGGTTCATTCGCTCAATTCGCATCAATTATGGTACCAATCAAATTCAGATCTGTTTTTGCTAATCTTCTTCACAGATAATTAAACCGTAGATAGACGTGACCACAGTTGAACTTTTTGATCACACAGGCTAAGTTCAATAGTGAAATATTGAGATGACAGATTGACAAAAAACAAAAATATTCATCCGGAACCCATCATCCAAATCTACATTGCATTACATTACATTATTACATTACATTACATTGCATTACATTACATTGCATTGGATTGCATTGCAGGTCATTGCAGTGCAGTGCATTGCGTTGCATTGCGTTGCATTGCATTGCATTGCATTGCATTGCATTGCATTGCATTGCATTGCATTGCAGGTGGCAGCAAGGTATACCAACTCCAAATGTATACACAGATCCGATAGTTTGATAGCCAAAAATGAAGAATTCTATTAAAACCCATGCAGAAATGCAAAAACAACAGGCAGTGGCCTAGTGTCAGTCATCCTATGAGAACCAACCATGATTGGTGCACCGGGGCTGATTAAGGGTGGCAAAAACCGTTTTCCGGCAATTTCCTATGGGATTTTCTAAATTTTCCAACAATCGATGGGGTTGGGGGGGGGCATGTAACCCCTTGTCCCAATGACGCTACGCCCTTGACAACAGGGAGGAAACGGCAGGTACAGATAATTATACCCCACCCATACTCATACACACAACCCGTGAAATGCACATGCAGTGATTTGAAAAACGCGTCTGTTTTTCTTCAAGCTTTTTCAAGAAATGGACAGCCAACGAGAAACAAACAAACAACATGAACAAACAAACAAAAACACTTTCAGCCGTGAGCAATTAAGGATGGTCAACGTCGTGCTCAATGAAGTACTTAATGTTAACATGGTCGACGTCTCTGTTACTGCCAATCATGTTTCTATCTTGTAGGCATTTTGGTTACGATGTACACTTGATCAGGGTGTCAAGATTTATGTTGTGTTTTGCTTACGAATTTGCGCCCAAAGAGAACAGAGCACTTCGCGGCTAATACAGAGAACGGAAAGGCAATTTGTAAAAGAAAATAACAAAAACAATGATTCGAGAAAGGTTTGAAAGTAAAACAAGCAGTTTGACGGTTTATTGTTACAATGTTTCCTTCATTGGCAATTTATAAATATGTAGGGTCTAGACTGAGGGAACATTTATATAACACAAAATGGTCAGCTTAGTTTTCATTCACCCCCGCCAATGTAAACATTCCACTTTAAGACGTTTCTAATGTGATAAAATTGCCACTCTGATGTAAAATATGGAAATGACCATATCCACACAACTCCCCATACACTTGTTTAGATGAACCACAGAACCCGAAAGCGTTAACATCAATATGGAATTTGGGAAAGGGATGCCGATTTAATATTAGCCAAAATGGTATATAGTAATATAGAGCATGTGAAGCAGCTCAAATACCCATGTAGTCTGCTTATAGAGGCGACATTCGATATAAAGAAATATCTGCTTATCAAAAAGCCTATAAAGAAGGACACAAAAGTCACCACTGTTGGAAAGACTAAAAGACAAAATAATAAAGAAGTGTTAAATGATGTGGGTGAAGAGAGGTCAATAATAAGTACCATCAGGAGCAGAAAGAAGAATTGGAGTGGACACATAGTAATACTTTCGAAGTTGTCATGAAAAGTGATAGAAGAAAGAATGGAAGCCACGAGTCCAAGAGAAGAGCGGAATGCTTGATGAACTAAAAGCGATTGTAGACACTTAAAAATACATTTTTGACCCCACAGGCGATTGTCAATTATGCACCGACTAAAGAAGGGTCCAATATGATTTGACCCAGGTGATCTGCAAATTTGAATCAAATTGTGGTTAAAAATTACTATATTTAGGCTTAAAATTGATTTGACCCCTAATATAGTCAGTTGAAAAATAACCCTATATTATCAAAAATGGTTATATTCAGGGGTCAATATTAGAAAATGATCCATGATGAAACATCTGTACAATGTAATTATTTATTCCACTATTGTAGAAACAATCAGGTCAAGCATATAAACGAGGTAGCGAGCAGATACAGTTCCGTAAAGAGCGCAACGCAGCGCAACGCCAAACGAGACCAGTGTGTTGGGATTTGGCCACTTAGCATCTCACGCAAGATATGGAAAAACTGATTTTTGTTTGGAGTTTTACACAGCCACAGGTTAAGGCTATACAGAGTCAATTTACTGGTAGGTTAAAGTGACAGACCCACTTACTCATCTGTATTTACCACCTGCATGTTATCCGTAATTAGTGCACCTTCATCTTATTCTTAAGGGATCTAAAATGAGCGTTTATTGCGTTTCGACAGTATTTTTTGTGGGACATGAGAACACCTCGGACCTATCGAATTGCATTCTGAATACGAAGCATGTCTTTCTGATATCAAATAATTTTCATTTTTTGAAAATCACAATATAATACAAATTTTATGACAAATTATAAAAATTAGATATTTGTCAAATTTTGATATATAACAGTCCTCGAAGTAAATTATATAAATCTAATGATATATTCTTAAAGTGTATGTAGTAGGGACAAAAGCCGACGGTCAATTGAAAATTTTGACCTTTCATATTGAAGATATGGATTTTTTCCCAAAAAGACCTAATTTTTTTGGTGTTTTGGGAAAAAAAATCCATATCTTCAATACGAAAGGTTAAAATTTTCAATTGATCGTCGGCTTTTCATCCCACCTACATACACTTTAAGTATAAGTCATCAGATTTATAAAGTTTACTTTAATTTTTAATGATTTGCCATAAAATGAGAATTAAATTGCGAATTTCAAAAATCAAAATTATTTGATATCAGAATGACATTCTTCGTATTCAGAATGCAATTCGATATGTCTGATGTGCTCTGATGTCCCAAAATAAATACTGTCCAAACGTTCATACCCCAGCCCTTAATTCCTTGTAAAAACGTTTCATATGGAAAGGTTTCTATACAAAAACGATAAACCATCATGCGCCATCAGTTTCCACCTCGATACACCTGAGCACACATTTTCGCCCCAAGAGCTTCCAAGCAGAGAACAACAAGCAGTCAATGTCTCCACCACAGACTTTGATTACACTACACGGTTGAGAGCATAGTAATGTAAGAGCTGTGGAGCTTCTAGCTAAAAAATTGGCCTCTTTGATTAGTTTTTGTCGAAACCTCAAGTGTTCTCTTCATCCAATCATAATTTTTCACGCGAAGGCTAACACTTCACTCTAAAAACACTTTTCGTCACTAGGTCAACAGATAACGAAATTCAATGTTATAGCAAAGCGAATGTGGAAAATCTGTTGAAAACTACCTATCCAAGCACATTTGTTGACCAAAATGTAGGTTTTAAAAGTCAAAACCTCAAGTGTTCCTTACAATATTTTTCAAATGTTATGCCATTAAATGAAAAAGCACACTTATATTGTCCATATACTAGAGTCACTAGAACGAGCAATGGTCAATTCTCTTTAAATTGCAAATCTTGTGCAAAAAGTTACTATTTTCGCCTATTTTGTCATACGGTTGTAAATTCACTGAAGTATGACTTTTAAAAAAGAGCGCTTACAAATTTATATGTAATTTTCAATTTGGTAAAGGGTAGCTAAACATGGTATATGCTTATCAAACTGTAGAATTTGTTGTCTACCAGATGATCAGATCTAACGTTTCAAATTGTTGAATACACCATTGCGTTGTGACCATAACCTTCAGTCTGGATAATGTTTAGATATACATATTACCAGTTATCACGTATATTGTATTTTCATATTATGTGGGCTTTTCAGCCGGAATAATGCATGCGAATCAGGAATAACAAAATTTAAAATACTTGTGTTTTGATGTAAGTCAGTTACTTCACTGATTACCACAATGTGTTCAAAATGTAAGCGTATAAGAACATCATTGCTTGCTTTCTTAAAGAGAGGATAAGTATTCTGTTATTGAGGCCCGGGTATTGATGTAAGTACGTCATTATAGAAAGAACAAGAACTTTCTGGAAATGAAGTGAATGAAATCCATAAAATGTTTTTGACAACATAAAATAAGTCACTCAATTGATGACATTTCAATTTATGTTTTCAGGGAAAAAGAGTTGGAAAGAGCACACGTATCGATTGATGCTGATATGGCTTCATGGGATTGACGATAACCCATTGAAAGAGTTGTATGAGAGTCTTGTCTCCATCGGACGCAAGAAGTTAGCAGGTAATTAATGCTGGTATATCAGGAAGCAGTTGGCAAATAGTTTTTAAAATAGACATGATCATATGGTTACACAATTGTAATTATACTTTTTTTTGGATGTGAACAGGATTTGTAATTAGAATAAGAACAACAGACCATGATAGCATGAAAAGTTATATTTCAAACATTTTCAGCAATATTTTCATCGTATCAAAACAACATGTTATTGCAACTTTCTTTTGTTCTTCTGTGTTTCATATGATATTCAACAAAGGACGTGTCAGATCATTGAATCAAAATTAAAACATATTTTTTGTTATAATGCAGCCCAAAATCTTTGAATATCACTTTCAATGCACCACGTACAGGTTAGAACAATCATGTAAATTATAAGTTACAGTATGTGACTGTATTAGTTAATGCGCAAATAGTACGCAGTAATTCACAGTGGGACTCAGCAGACCGTTACTTGCATCATTTTTGCATGATTTTAATTAACCTTTTTATCTATTAGGGAATTGATAGCTTGTCCATCCTGCCACAACATAATCACCAGACAAAATAACACGTTTAGTTTGGAAAGCAACAACAGTAAAGCTTAACAGTATATGTTTTTAATTGAAATCTACCACATTGAGCTAATATTGTGGGTTAATACAAATTTAGTTCGCTTGGAATATATTTCGACAAAAATATCTAAATTGTAAATGAGAAAAAAATATTTGGTATAAACAGAGAAGATGAGATCTTCTCTTAAATTATGTACTCATGTTAAGATTAAGAACAGTAATGGCGTCTGAAGTTGTTTACTCAAACATAGTATACGAGTATAATAAATTCCCTGCTTAGCCTTTCCTATAGAAAGCTGAATTAATGTAGTTTACAAAAGTAGAGATGAAGTAACTAGAGTCTTTAATGTTGTTTATTCTTATGTCTAGGATTTTTATGTTGTTAACTTACTATTCTAATTTGCACTACTCAAAATATTTGAAGGATCAGACCCTGATTTGCATTCTTTATCTTGTTTATTTTCTGGTCTCTTGGTACTGACCAAAACGTTCTTCAGTGAGACTTATACTACATTATAGTGTATGACGTTCTGTTGCCTGATGAACATCACTGAATGACAAGGCTCATATCATGTTTTTTTCAGTGTTTTTCACTGATACACTATTATTTTCTCTCATTACCATGGTTACAGAACAAGTGCGATTCAAAGTGAGTCAGCAAGGAAATGGTAAAGGATGCAGTATTTCCTAATGCAACTGAGGCCCATTCCATGTCAACTCCAGGGATGTGCACCGCAGCACCTCTTCAATTTTTTTCTTTTTCTGTGTGGTGGTAGATATTGATGAGAAAGTAAAATCCCGAAAATTTGAGCTTCATACTCCATTTCGTTTTCCCGTGGCATCAATTTGAAATTTAGAGGGTTCAGCGTAAAAAATGTGTCGTAACGCGAAAGACGATGTTTGGAGGTCCATGAATGTATAAAGGGAACCATTTACAACTTTGAAAAGTATGTATCCTGGGGTACTTATTTGTGTAGAATTCAAATATGGCATCAGAAAACTTGTAACTCCTTTACTTTAAAAGATATAGGGCCCTCAAAATGCAACTTCGTCCATCCGGGACCAACTTTGGGGGGTCAAAACTCCAAAAGTAAAAATAATTTTAATGTCCATTTTTTTTGCTAGTCAGAGCCCTTTGGTAGGACATTACTCTTAACCAATATTGAGCCTATTAGAATATTTTTAGCTGAGATATTACCCACGCAAAACCCCAATTGTACATTTTCTGTACATTTTGACCCCCTGAAAACCAATGTCAGGCATTTTGATCCACCATCAACTTCAGGTATGTTGAAAATATGTCCTTGGACAACATTTCTGAGAGATATTGGCTTTGGGACTCGATGGCTTCAACACATCAGTAAGGTTTGCATTCTCCATAGATTCAAAAAACCACCAAAGTCCAAAATTTAAAATGAACCCCACGAAGTCCCTGAAATGCTAATCGTCATACCTAATACAGGTTAATCCACTCATTTGCACGTAAAACTTACCATATTGACCAGGTAAATCTAACTGAAGGAATTAAAATGATACACGGGTTTTTCTCTCAAAATAACTTCGCATGGACTTAGGTGGCTTTTGTATTCATGTATTCATATATATAAAAGGGTTTTTTTTCCCGAAATTTAGAATGCATTACCTGAAATAAGTCTTAGTACAGGTCTTTGGGCTTGATTGGCACAGCATTATGAAAAACGCCCTTAAAACGCATGTTTTTGGCACTTATTTCCAAAAATTGGCCAAATATTAAAATTTGACTTTTATTGCCGGTTAGAACTAAAGGATTAGGATTAAGCTATGTTTCTTTTGGCAAAACAGGATAATATTTTTTGAATCCCAAAAATTTAGTGCTGTATTTTTCTAGAATGGAGAATAGAACCTATTTCTGCACCCAAATGACACAGACATAGTACTTTTATCAGAGACTGATGCGCAGGTCTTGTTAAAGCAATTTGGTGAGACATGTGAAGAAAATGTTAGCCGATGATCACGGTTGTTTGATGTGATCATTTGTTAACTTCTCTAACAAAACATTATAATGTTCAATTCTAGACCTGAATAATACCAACAGCTATCACACTAATAAATTGTATATTTTTATAGCAATTTTCAACATAGATTTTCATTTCTAAATCAAATTATTAATCTTTTTCTGCTTTTTTGTGGTAATTTTAATTCTAATAACTGTATACATTTGTGTGCAAATTGAGGGCACTATTTACATAATATTTTAACTTTAAATTAGCCAATCATAATGAGTTCTGGCCTTATTTCATGATTAAGTTTTTTTGAAAATTCCCTTGTTAGTATGTTTGCTGATGTTCTAATACCATTTTGCAAGTGTCTACCCCTTGTAAAGATACAAACAAGATTTTAGATAAATAGCGCCACCATTGTTCAACTTTTCTTTAAAATGACTCAGTTTTACATGCCATCAAACAACCGTGTGATCCCAGCAAACACAAAAACGTTTTAAAAACGTTTTAAATAAGTTATATTTTGGCTTTTGGTTTAGGTAAAAACGTTTTAATAACATTAAAATGTCGGGTTATATAAAGGTCATGATAACGTTTTAAAACGTTTTGTATGAAAACACGCTACAACAATATTTTTTAAATGTTTTCAAAAAATGTTATTTTAAACTATTTTTGCAAACATTTTTGCCAAATATTTTGTCAATACTTAAATAACATTATGTTAAAATATTTGAACCCAGCAAACACAGAAATGTTCTTAAAATGTTCTTTTCAAAACCTTTTAATAACATTTAAATGTCGGGTTATATAAAGGTCATGAAAACGTTTTTAAAACGTTATTGCAAATATTTTGGGCAAACATATTTCGCAAAATATTTTTTCAACCCCAAAATAACATTCTATTTAGAATGTTTTGTATCAAGTTTTCAAGAATGTTTTTGGAATGTTATTAAAACGTTTTTATACCCTTTACATAACCCGACATTTAAACGTTTTCTGCAAAACATTTTTGTTTGCTGAGCAGTAGATTATCAAAAAATGTTTTTTAAGGTAAAGAAAACGTTTTATACTCTTAATATACCCTTTATATAACCCGACATTTAAACGTTTTCTGACAACCTTTTATAACCTTTTGCGAATGATGTCGAAAACGTTTTGTGTTTGCTGGGATGTTGGGTCTTTTATGTAACAATCATGACCAATCCGCACGTATTTAGCTAGCTAGATAACGCAAATAATATTAATGATAACTTTGTGAGTAGCGAATATTGATTTTGCTTTATAGTTTTGTGATAATTTGGACTTTGCGAACGAATTCTTACTCAGAAATATGTTCAGTGTTGTCATAAAAGACAACAACATGAACAACCCTTCCCGTATCTTACCTGTATGCGCATTCACCCGGATAACTGTACTATGTATGTTTGCGGGAAATAGGTTTTGGCTGGGATTTTTCGTACAATTTTACATCAGTAAATACATGGTCATTGTAGGGCAATAACTTCTCGAGAGAGTTTTATACAACAATACCCTACTGACCAGACCGTTATCACCGATAATTTTCAAGATGTCATCTTCCAGTCGTTACAAAGGTGTCTATCGGGAGTTCTAATTTGGTTCAATAATAACATTGTGTTGCGAAGACTGTACGCCTCTTACACAGGCCTGTTTTTTATTTGTCCCAAATTATAACTGCAATACAACTGAACATGTTTTGAAGACAAAAACTTCCTGATGATGTAATAACTATTGTTTTGTGAATATGTCCAAATAAATGGTGTTTAACAGTTTTTGGTGCGTGATTATTAGCATTAAATAATGTATTGATTTTCATATACCGTATTTAGAGTCATATTTATGCAGTATGTTTGTATTGTTCCAAGTACAATTGTTTTAGATTCTCAATAACGAAATATGAAGTAAAAACAAACATGATATTTTTGTAAAATGTGCCTTTTGCTTACTCAACCATACACCTGTAAAATGATAATATATGACAAATTATATACTTTGGTGAGCGTTTTTACTAATAATAATTATGTGTCTTCAATAGC